>NC_081557.1:117776633-117856574 GCF_022355385.1 Mustela nigripes | reverse complement strand
TTTATTTATTTATTTATTTATTTATTTATTTATTTATTTATTTATTTATTTATTTGAGAGAGAGAGCACAAGCAAGGGGAGCAGCAGAGGAAGAAGGAGAAGCAGGCTCTCCGCTGAGCAGGGAGCCCAGTGAGGGGATTCATCTTAGGACACTGGGATCAGGACCCGATCGAAGCCCATTTTGAGAATTCACAGTAGAGAGGAAGGAGCTCGCCTTACTGCCCTCTAAGTCCACAAAATCAATCAAAGCTTTGTTGTTGAGAGAAATTCTCACAGATGGGCACAAGGGATCATGATCATCATCGTGCAATTTGTCATCATGAAAAAGTGGAGACAACCTCTCTTCAGTAAAAAATGAATAAATGGGAGGCACCTGGGTGGCTCAGTGGGTTAAGCCTCTGCCTTCGGCTCAGGTCATGATCTCAGGGTCCTGGGATTGAGCCCCGCATCGGGTTCTCTTCTCAGCAGGGAGCCTGCTTCCCCCTCTCTCTCTGCCTGCCTCTCTGCCTACTTGTGATATCTGTCTGTCAAATAAATAAATAAAATATTTTAAAAAATGAATAAGTGGTTATATAAAATGAGGTTTATTCACTAATGGAATAAGATTAAAAAAAAATAGAAGACCTAGAGATCTATGTAGCAAAATGAACAAACCTTAAAAACACAGTTTGGGGTAAAAAAAAAATGCAAAATGGTGACACGTATTATAAAGTCACTTTTGCAAAACATACCAAACAAAAGTATAGAATGTTTGTGGCTGTTTATCCATATGTCACAAACATATAAACTCGCACATGGCAATAGCATTCACTGACTTCGAGATAATTATTTTTTTTGGAGACAAAGGAAGAGGAAAATAATGATCAAGCTTTAGTTTTATCTGTGACATAAAAAGAGAAGGGAGGAAGGAAAGGGAACTGATGTAGATGTACATCATATAAGTATCTGTTTGATATTAGTCCTATTACATTAGTGCGCTTTGCAAATACATGAAATATTCATAAATAATAGTGAAAAAATATAAACTAGTTGTATATTTCTTTCATCTTGGGGTGGGAAAGATATTTCCAAGTGTGAACACCCAAGGTAAAAATTGGTAAGTTGAATAGATGGACTGGATAAAGATGTTATCCTTCTATGTACAATAAATACCATAAATAAGAAAGCAGAAGATAAGTTGAAAAAAATATTTACAATATACATGACAAAGTAATATATGAGTTAAATATATTTATCATGGAAAGGGATTCTGTATATCATTAAGAAAATGATAAACACCTCAGTGTAAAAGTGAGGTTGATAAATACAGGATAAATATTATTAGAAAATGAAATTAAAATTATGTTTTTTTTTAGTTTTTAGTCAAAAAATTATGAAAAGCTTTTCCTCTTTTCTCTCTCTTTTTTTAAATTTTATTTTATTCTTCCAGCATTCCAAGATTCATTATTTGTGCATCACACCCAGTGCTCCGCACAGTATGTGCCCTGCTTGATACCCACCCCCAGACTCACCCATCCCCCTACCGTCCTCCCTTCCAAAACTCTCAATTTAAATTTTAAATTTCAACTGTGAGTTGAGCAGTTTGACAAAGATTTCTTTAAAATTTGATAAAAACCACTGACGAAAGGCCAGACAAATGGGCTTCCTTCATCGCTGTGAGAATGTAAATGAGCATTACCTTCGTAGAGATCAATCCAGCATCAGAGACGAAGATCCTGACATCTATGTATCTTCCTTGATTTAGTAGTTCCACTTACAGAAAAACAGCTTTAAAAATATTGGACCAACGACTAAATACATATTTTACAAAGATGTTTATTATGGGTTTATTTGTAATGATAAAAGGTTGCAAATAACTTATTTGACCAATAGTGGTTAAATAAATTAATGTTGAGTCTGCACCATGGCATGTAGTTACTAATATTGGCTCCAAAATTGGATTTATTTATATGTAGTTTACCGTACTCTTTCCTGAAATAACTGTATTATAATAATGTATACACAGTTTGGCCCTATTTTTTTAAGATTTTAATATTTGTTTTGAAGAGAGAGCAAGAGGGAGAGAATCTTTAACAGACTCCCCACTGAGCACGGAGCCCCATGCGCGGCTCAATCTCACGACCCAGCAAAATCATAACCTGAGCAGAAACCAAGAGTCAGATGTTTAACCAACTGAGCCACTCAGGTGCCCTGGGCCCCGGTTTTTAAAAAGTGTAGATACATCTATAAAAAACTCCAGTGTTCATAGTGATTCTCCATATGTGGTAGGATTACAGGTGATTTTTATTTTGTTCTTTGCATGGATCTGAATTTTTCTGACTTTCAACAGGTATGTATTACCTGCCTATGAAAAATTAGGTTAAAAAGTAAAGGAAAATTTTTAAAAAATAAGTTAACTTAGTATGAAGAGCATAATAACATTTTTCAGAGAAAGTACAGGGAAATACATACTCATATACTGTGGTATGAAATGCCTAAAGGCCGATTTGGCAAAATAGATCAGAAGACTTCAAAATGTTACGATCTTACACCTAGCAATCTCACTTCCAGAACTTTTAACCTCAACCAAGATTAACAGGAGACATGAACAAGGATAAGTACATGAGCAAAGGGCACCCTTGCCGCATTCCTTCTGATACTAAAAGATGGAAACAGCTTGGGTGTGTACAAAAGCAGTGGGTAAAATAAGTACGGTACAACTTACTGATCAGATGCCTTGCAGCCTTGTAATGTATACTACGGGCAGAATGGGTAATGCCAGGAACAGATAGACATGATACACTCTTTTAAAAGCAGGTCACCACCAAACAGGATGTAGATAATGATCCCAGCTCTGCTTTTATTTTTTTTCTTCAAATGGCAATGGAAAATTATGTACCAGAATGTTCACAGTGGTTATCTCTCTGGATGACGGTGTTATAAGTAATTTCTGTCTTCCTCTCTACTTTCTGGATTTCCTATAACAGAAGCAGATTCCTTGTGTAAAGAGAAAAGCATATTTAATGTGATTCATAAGAGGAGGGCGAGTCCTCCAAGCTTGGATGGAACACAGAAAGGACAGAATTCCATCACGTCATTCATGCTTTCTAACGCTGCTCAAGGGCACATGTTCCCATGTATTTTATTTTTTGTAGATAATTGTCTAGTTTCTTTTTTTTTTAACTTCACATTTTAAAATAATATTTAACGGTATTATGTATTTGAGCATGTTGCTTTGTGTTTAATCCAAATCGCACTGAGGTATGTAAAACATAAAACAAAAATGTAAAGTCTGGGACACCTGGGTGGTGCAGTCTGTTAAGCCCAGGACTCTTGGTTTTGGGTCCTGAGATCGAGCCTCCTCTGAGCACTGCATTGGGCTCCATGCTTGGGGAATCTGCATGAGATTCTCTCTCCCTCTGCTCTTCCCACTTGTTCTCTCTCTCTTTCCCTCTCTCTAGAATAGATAAATAAACCTTAAAAAAAGAAAAAGAAAAAAGTAAAGTCCTCCAATCCTTTGGCTTGTGAATTTCATTCTCAAGAAGTGGCTCTGTTAGCAGTTTCATTTATATGAAGGGCTTCCAGACATTTTCTTTTCATTTGCAGATATATTTATACACTGCCTGCCTCTGCACCCCTCCCCCACCCCTGCCAACAAAGATCAACCCAACAGAGATCATATTATACAAAGCTCCTGCAATTTGCTCTTAGACTTCACAAGCATGTATTCTGGGCCTTTTCCTTTGTCAGAAACCTTTTTCTTGTTGTTTGTTTAAGATTTTATTTATTTATTTGACAGAAGTCACAAGTAGGCAGAGAGGCAGGCAGAGAGAGAGAGGAAGGGAAGCAGGTTCCCTGCTGAGCAGAGAGACCGATGCGGGGCTTGATCCCAGGACCCTGAGACCATGACCTGAGCCCAAGGCAGAGGCCTTAACCCACTGAGCCACTCAGGTGCCCCAGCCAGAAGCCTTTTTTATTTTCCCTTATGTATTTGGAGTCACACTCAGTTGCTACTATTTCTCTCTCTCTTTTTTTTTAAGTTTTTTTATTAATTTTTTTAATAATCTTTACACCGAATGTAGGACTCAAACTCATGACCTTGGGATCAAGAGTCACATGCTTGGGGCGCCTGGGTGCTCAGTGGGTTAAAGCCTCTGCCTTCGGCTCAGGTCATGATCTCAGGGTCTTGGGATCGAGCCCTGCATCAGGCTCTCTACTCAGCAGGAGCCTACTTTCTCTTCTCTCTCTCTCTCTCTGCCTGCCTCTCTGCCTACTTGTGATCTCTGTCAAATAAATAAATAAATAATCTTAAAAAAAAAAAAAGAGTCACATGCTCTATGAACTGAGCCAGCCAGGTGCCCGTCTGTCACTATTTCTTTTATCTCACATGCCATCCTCTTTTTTGGATATTTCCCCCCATTTTTTCTAGAGTCATTTGTTTCATGCCTAATAGCATCATTAATTTTCCCCTGTGGGGGTGTGTGCCTTGTGCATGTATACGAGGGGAGATTTCATGCTCTTAAGGCTTAACTTAAGATGCCAGAACAGGAATAAATCTTTTCCACCATGCTAAGAACTCAACACACAATGGAATATGCAACTCAACACCCTTCAATGGCCTCCAAGTGCTCTTTTTTAAAAATCAGCTTTAATGAGGTATAAATGACATTTGCCCATTTTAAGTGTACAATTATGAGGTTTACAAATATATGCCTTTGGGTAAAGACCACAGTCAAAATGTGGGCTATTTCCATCACCCCCAAAAGTTTTCCCAAGGCCCATTTTGTTCAATCCCTTGACACCATCCCCTTGTCCCTGAGAACCACCGATCAGCTTTCGGTTACTGTAGTTTTGCCTCATACAGAGCTTCATATACATGGAAACATACAGCATGTTTTTGCATGTGTGTTTGACTTCTTTGTCGTAGCACAATGCTCTTGAGATTCAAACAGGTTCTTATAGGTATCAGTTGTCTGTTACAACCTTAAATGTTTTAAATCCATTCATCAGCTAATGCATGTTTCAGTTGTTTTCAGTTGGGAGCTAATAAGAGTAAAGCTCCTAAGAACCGATGCATACAAGTCTCTGCGGTCATAGGGTTGCATTTCTCTTTGAATAATAACTAGAAATGAAATCTCTGGGCCAGAAGATAAGAATTTCCCAGACTGTTTTCCGAAGTTACCGTTCCATTTCACCTTACCGTCGACATTGTAAGAAAGTGGCAGTTTTTCCACAGCCTTGCTGACACTTGATGTGATTAGTCTTTTGATATTAGCCATTCTCGCAGGTGTGTAGGGATAGCCCACTGTGATTTTTAAATGTCATTCTCGTAAAAGTAGATACTATTAAGCACCTTTTCACGTGCTTGCTTGCCATTCATCTATCTTCTCTGTTCTAGTATTTATTCAATTGAACTTTTGTCTTCTTTTATGAAGTTATAAAATTTATTTACATATTCTTATATCAGATATATATATTTCAAATATTTTCCCAGTCTGCAGTTTACATATTCATTTCCATAATAATCCTCTCTCCCTGTCTCTCTCTCTCTCTATATATATATATGCACATACATATATATACACATATATATGTATACATATGTATGTTTCTTTTTTTTTAGAGAGTGTGTGCACAAGTGGGGCTGGGGGGCCACAGGGAGAAGGAGAGAGAGAATCTTAAGCAGGTTCCATACTCAGCACAGAGCCCAACATGGGGCTCCATCTCATGACCATGAGATCATGACCTGAGCTGAAATCAGGAGTTGGATGCTAAACTGACTGAGTCACCCAGGTGCCCCAATAATAGTATCTTTTTTTTAAAAAGATTTATTTATTTGACAGAGAGGAATCACAAGTAGACAGAGAGGCAGCCAGAGAGAGAGAGGGAAGCAGGCTCCCTGCTGAGCAGAGAGCCCGATGCGGGACTTGATCCCAGGACCCTGAAATCATGACCTGAGCCGAAGGCAGCGGCTTAATCCACTGAGCCACCCAGGCGCCCCCAATAATAGTATCTTTTAAAATGTACAAACTTTTAACTTTGAAAAATCCATCAATTTTTCTTTTACCGTTTATGGGGTTTTTTGTGTATTTTTTAAAAATTTTTATTTATTGGAACCTGGGTGGCTCAGTGGGTTAAAGCCTCTCCTTTCGGCTCAGGTCATGATCTCAGGGTCCTGGGATAGAGACCCACATGGGCTCTCTGCTCAGCAGGGAGCCTGCTTCCCCCTTTCTCTCTCCCTGCCTCTTTGCCTACTTGTGATCTCTCTGTCTGTGTCAAATAAATAAATAAAATCTTTACCCCCAAAAATTTATTTATTTATTTGTCAGGGAGTGAGATAGAGAGCACAAGCAGGGGTAGCAGCAGGCAGAGAGAAAGAGAAGTAGACCCCCTGCTGAGCAAGAAGCCCAATGCAAGACTCAGACCCTGAGATCATGACCTGAGCTGAAGGCAGATGCTTAACTGACTGAGCCACCCAGGCATCCCTATAATGTATGGTTTTTATTCCAAAAGATTTTTTTAACTAAGCAAAATCACAAAGATTTTCTGCTATGGTATTTTTCTAGAAATATAACATATCCATTTTTAGCAACTTTTATGATTTTTTTTTCTTTTTGACTGGGTTTTAGCGATTTGATGATGATATAACTTGATGTCATTTTCTCCATACATGAGGCTGATTGACTTTCTTGAGTCTTTGGGTTTATGGTTTTCACACACTTGGAATTTCCATCTTTCATATCCTCAAAGATTTCTTTTTCTCTTCCAGCCCCTTTCTGATAATCCAATTACCTTTTTTGGCCACTTAATACTATCTCATTGCTCACTAGAGCCCAATTCCCTTTTCCCAGTTTTGTATCTCTCTGTGCTTCACTGCGGATAGTTTCTATTGTTGTGCCCACAAGCTCACTGGTCTTTCTTCTACAGGATATAATGTGCTATTGTTACCTACTAGAGGTGTTTTTTGGTCTGTTTTACAGATCACATTTTTCATCTCTAGACGGTTGATTTGCGTCCTTTTTATCTTTTTTTTTTCTCTTATTCTATTTCATGATTTTATTTTTAAAAAGATTTTATTTATTTATTTGACAGAGAGAGAGATCACAAGTAGGCAGAAAGGCAGGCAGAGAGAGAGGAGGTAGCAGGCTTCGCACTGAGCAGGGAGCCCGATGTGGGGCTCAATTCCAGAACCCTGAGATCATGACCTGAGTTGAAGTCAGAGACTTAACCAAGTGAGCCACCCAGGAGCCCCATATATCAATTATATACCCCAATCTATCTATATAATTTGTAATGGCTGTATTAAGGGTCTTGTCAACTAATTATATAGACTTGCTTTCTGGTTCTATTCCTGTTGATTTGTGTTTCTCCTGGTTACAAGTTATGTTTTTCTATTTCCTTGCAGGCTTAGTAATTTTTTCTTTTTTTGAAATTGTATAATTAAAATACAGGGTTATATTAGTTTCAAGTGTACAACTAATGATTCAACAATTCTGTACATTACCCAGTGCTCATCAAGATAAGTGTGCTCTTAATCCCCATTACCTACTTCACCCATCCCCCACCGACCTCCCCTCTGGTAACCACCAGTTTGTTCTTTGTATTTAAGAGTCTGCTTTTTCCCTTGGTTCATTTGTTTTGTTTCTTAAATTCCACATATGAGTGAAATCAAATGGTATTTATCTTTTCCTAACTGACTTATTTCACAAAGCATTATACCCTCTAGATCCCTCTATGTTGTTGCAGATGGTGTGCCTACTAATTTTTATTGGGTGCCAGATACTGATTTTTATAATGAAGTTGAATATTGTTGTTCCTTTAGAGAGTGTTATTCTTCATTATGGCACACTATTAAGTCTCTTACGGATCAAACTGATCATTTCAAGGCTTGCTTTTTTGATTCTTAGAAATCATATCAATGTACATTAAAGATAGAAATAAAATCATCATTTTGAACCAAAAAAAAAAAAAAGTCATCACCAAACCGAGGTCAACTGGATTTTCTTCTACATTATCTTCTAGGAGTTTATAATTTCATGTTTTATGCTTGGGTCATGATCCATTTTTAGCTAATTATATAATGTGAAAGGTATAGGTCTATGTATTATTTATTTATTTATTTATTTATTTATTGGTTGTGTGGATGGCCATTTGTTCCAGCATTGTTTGTTGAAGAGAATATAGTTTCTTCACTGAATTGCCTGGGCACCTTTGTCAATGACTAGTTAGCTATATTTGTGGTCATCTATTTCACTGTTTCTTGGTACCCTGTTCTGTTAATTGGGATTGCTTTAAATCTGTAAATCATGTTGGAAAGAACTGAGATGATAATAATATTAGTCTTCCTGTCATTGTAAATGAAACATATCTTTATTTATTTATTTATTATTTAGATTTTTTTTATTTCTTTCATCAGAATTTTTTAGCTTTCTTCATATACATCTTGTTCATATTTTGCTCAATTTATACTTTATTCTTTCATTTGTTTGAGGTAAATGGTATTGTGTTCATAATTTCAAATTTCAATGCTTTATTGCTGTTATATAAGAAAGCAAATGACAGGTTGCCAGGGTGGCTCCATGGGTTAAAGCCTCTGCCTTTGGCTCAGGTCATGATCCCAGGGTCCTGGGATTCAAGCCTCACATCAGGCTGTCTGCTCAGTGGGGAGCTGCTTCCCCTCTCTGCCTGCCTCTCTGCCTACTTGTGATCTCTTTCTGTCAAATAAATAAATAAATCTTAAAAAAAAAAAAAAAGCAAATGTCTTTTCTATATTAATCTTTATTCTGCAACCTTGCTATAATCACTTATTAGTTCCAAGGGGGTTTTTTTGGTTGTTGATTCTTTTGGATTTTCTACATAGACAGTCATGTCATCTGTGAACAGTTGTCTTTCTTCCTTCTCAACCTGTTAGCCTTTTATTTTCTTTTCTTGTCTTACTGCATTAGCTTAGACTTACAGTATGGTGTTGAATGGGAATGGTAACAGTGAACATTCTTGACTGTTTGCTGTTTTCTAGGATGCTGCTTGACATTATAATCTAGATCATTAACTTGGAACTCCCACTGTATCCATCTTAATATTTTTCAATCACATTTTTAATTCATAAGAACTCCTTTTTTTTCTGATTTTTCATTTTCACATCAACATATTCCTTTTAAATTTATACAATATCATGTATAATTTCTCTGAGGACACTAATTATAGGTTTTCTTAAAAGATATTTTCTGCACTCGGGCGCCTGAGTGGCTCAGTGGGTTAAGCCGCTGCCTTCGGCTCAGGTCATGATCTCAGGGTCCTGGGATCGAGGCCCGTATCGGGCTCTCTGCTCAGCAGGGAGCCTGCTTCCCTCTCTCTCTCTCTGCCTGCCTCTCCATCTACTTATGATTTCTCTCTGTCAAATAAATAAATAAAATCTTTAAAAAAAAAAGATATTTTCTGCACTCTATCTCTGCTTTCTCCTGAACTATTCCATTTGTTTATTATTAACCCTCTCTTCAATATTGCTCAATTTCTTCTGATTCTTTTGACACTTGGTTGACTGTTTATATTTATGCATAAATGACATTGTTCTGTATTGATAGTTGTTATAGCTTTCCTCTGTAGCTATGTGAGACTGTTTCTCCATTGACCGGTTCCCTGAATAGAATGACAGACTGTGCATTTTGATTAAGTTGTGTGGGGTCTTCTGAAGGTGCAAGAAATAAGTAAGAAGGTAATAAGACTGGCTCCCTTAAAAAGTGATACAAGGTTTGTAAAGCTAGTTGTACTGCCTGGGACCAATAATCATATTAGTTGCTATTATTGGCCATGGTGGTAGTGATGGTGGTTGTATCTAGATTTGTGAACTTCATACCTACTAGAACATCTAAATCTTTTCCAGGCAAAAATTACTATTTTTATGTAGCCCAATCTACATGCCAACCTTGTATATATACTGTCTTTATTCTTTACAGTAATTATTCAAGGTAAGCATACTATTTCCACTATGCAGATGGGAAAACAGGTTTGGAGTAAATAAATCACATTGCCTTTCAAACAGCTATTAAGCAGCAAAGCCAGAATTCCACACATTTCTGTGAGTTCCCAAAGTCAGAAAGTGCTCTCTCCACCACACCACTGTGTTGTCCCTCACACGCTATTACGGAGTCTGGCCTTTCTGCTATGATGCCTCACTGGTTGATTTTTTGAGCCTTAATTGCATGCTTTTTTCCTCTTATTTTAATTCAACTTGTTTGTTTCAGGCTTTCATTCCTGAGGGATTTTTTTTTTAATCTGACTCTGTTAGTTTTCCCCCTCATTTTATATGTTCTGATTATCTAATGAACAAAATTTTTGAGTCTGCATATTGCTGAGAAAATATTGACTAAAAAATGCTGAAGTTAGAACCCTGAAGCATGCCACTATAGTCCTTCCTCGATGTGAGATTTATCTATTATTTAGCACTACTCAGTAAGGTAGCTTACTTAGACAAATTTGCCTGGCCCTGGAATAACAAACCTTGCCCAGAATGAGACTTACAACAGGAATTATAAATAAATGAATAACTTGAAAAATCTCATCACAAGTGTCTTATTTTTATTACTTTCCATGCTTTGGAACAGAATGGGATCAGTCAGACTTCAAAGCCAGGTAGAATTGGTTTTTAAATATGTGGCTCCAATGGGGCACCTGGGTGGCTCAGAGGGTCAAGCCTCTACCTTCGGCTCAGGTCATGATCTTAGGGTCCTGGGATTGAGCCCTGCATCAGGCTCTCTGCTCAGCAGGGAGCCTGCTTCTTCCTCTCGCTCTCTGCCTGCCTTTCTGCCTACTTGTGATTTCTGACAAATAGGTAAATAAAATCTTTAAATATGTGGTTCCCTGTATGGTCTTGGGCAAGTCCTTAAACCTCACTGAACCTCAGTTGCTCTGTATGTAAAATGGGAGGAAATATGTCTGCTGTCAGGCATAGACATACTACATATAAAGCACATGGCATAGCCTCCAACCTTGAGGAAGAAGGAGTACTAGGCACTGTGCTAGTACATATGTTCATGTAATAGGCAAATCCTACAACAAAGAGTTTTATATATTAATTTTAAATCTCTGTGTCTCTGGACATCTGTGTCTCTAAACCCATTCAATAATCACAATTGACCCCAAAACATCAGGGATCTGAGACTTTTTTCTTCGTTTCTTTTTCTTTCTTTTTTTTTTTTTAATTTTATTTATTTATTGGACAGAGAGAGAGATCACAAGTAGGCAGAGAGGCAGGCAGAGAGAGAGGAGGAAGCGGGCCCCCCGCTGAGCAGAGAGCCCGATGCGGGGCTCGATCCCAGCACCCCGGGATCATGACCCGAGCCGAAGGCAGAGGCCCAACCCACTGAGCCACCCAGGTGCCCCTCTTCGTTTCTTTTTCTGTCTTTAATCTTTTCCAGCTTCATCTTTGAAAGCATAAAATAAAGCCAATTTTTTCCAGTTCAAGTATGTGCTCCTTGCCCCCTAAAACCTGGTAGATAAAGGTGCTTCTCTGCACAACCTTCCCTTCTGTTTACACATTCCATCTCTGGGTTGTGTTTAATAAATGTTGGAAAGATGGCTCAAAAAGACTGAATGATGGATAGTGTCTTTTTTTTTTTTTTCGAGAGAGAGTATGTGTGTATGTGCATGCACAAGTGGGAATGGGGTGGGGAGGTTCGGAAGGGCAGAGGGAGAGGGAGAGAATCTTATGTAGACTCCACACTGAGCACAGAGCCCAATGCAGGGCTAGATCATACAACCCTCAGATCATGACCTGAGCCCAAATCAAGGAGTCAAACGCTTAACCAACTGAGCCACCCAGGAGGCCCCAGATAGTGTCTTTTTAAAGAAGTCCAAGTCAAAGGGGTGCCTGGGTGGCTCAGGGGGTTAAAGCCTCTGCCTTCGGCTCAGGTCATGATCCCAGGGTCCTGGGATGGAGCCCCGCATCGGGCTCTCTGCTCAGTGAGAAGCCTGCTTCCTCCTCTCTCTCTGCCTGCTTCTCTGCCTACTTGTGATCTCTGTCTGTCAAATAAATAAATAAAATCTAAAAAAAAAAAAAAAAAAAAAAAAAAAGAAGCAGTCCAAGTCATGAATAGACAGACCTGGGAAAATACCTGTGAACTCAGTAAGAGAGAACAAATCTTTGAAGACAGAGATGAGACTCAAATCCTTGTTCTGCACCTCAGTTTCTTTACCCCCCTGCCTTCAGTGTCCTGTCTGAGGACGAGGAGGATGATGGTGATTCTGTTTAGCTCACAGGATCATTTTCAAGTTTCTAAGGTACAGAGTGTGAAAATGCTTTTACAAACTGGCAAGTACCATAGGGAGGCTAGCTGCTATTACAGAAAAGGAATTAATTCCCCATGTCAAAAACTTGCAAAAATATGATAATACATAAACAATATTTGTAGGGAAGATAGAAAAAAATTCATTTCATTTAAAAACAAGATCACCGGGGCGCCTGGGTGGCTCAGTGGTTTAAGGCCTCTGCCTTCGGCTTGGGTCATGATCCCGGGGTCCTGGGATCGAGCCCCGCATCAGGCTCTCTGCTCAGCGGGGAACCTGCTTCCTCTCTCTCTCTGCCTGCCTCTCTGTCTACTTGTGATCTTTGTCTGTCAAATAAATAAATAAAATCTTAAAAAAATAAAATAAAAAATTTAAAAATAAATAAATAAATAAAAACAAGATCACCGACAGGAAAACTACAAGCATTATTTATGAAGGGTTCATATGAAGAAATACCCAAGCAGGCCGTCTTTTTAATCTTTTTTACAAGTAATACTACAAAAGTGCAGCCAAATAAAGAAAGGGTCTTTGTGAAGTGGGGTTGGTGAACCTGTCTGCATCAGTATCACTGGGGATACTTGTTAAAAATGGAGACCCCCGGGGCGTCTGGGTGGCTCAGTGGGTTAAAGCCTCTGCCTTCGGCTCAGGTCATGATCCCTTGGTTCTGGGATCGAGCCCCACATCAGGCTCTCTGCTCAGTGGGGAACCTGCTTCCTCCTCTCTCTCTGTCTGCTTCTCTGCCTACTTGTGATCTCTTTCAAATAAATAAATAAAATCTTAAAAAAAAAAAATGGAGACCCTGGCACCCCACCCTGGCCCAAATATCAGAACTGCTAGCTAGGGCTAGGTCTTGGGAATTTGAAAACTCCCAGTTGGTTGTACTGCAAACCAAGGTTGAGTACAGTTGTGCTAAGGAAGCATGATTGACTCCATCAGGCAGTAGTGAACTCATGATTTGATCTCTTGTTCAATTTTTTTAAAGAAAACAATGCCAAAAAATTTAGAAATTAAAAAGTAGATTAAGACCCATAGTCCCATCAATACAAAGTGCAACAGTAGTTGTATTTATGTTTTGGGATAACAGAGACATGTTTTAATTATCATTACTGTGGGTTTTTTAAAAATATAAATTTGCATGCTGTCTCCAAATAAGGGAATTTTATTCACAGGCTAGGAATTATAACAAAAATTTAGATATCAACACGATGCCATTTTTCCTCATAAATGTCTACCAAATTTCAAGGTTCTCCATGTCAGCAGAATCAGATGTGGGTGACTCAGTCAACATGTGTCTATATTTTACTTAACACAGATTCACAAGAATGCTGTCTTCCTTCCTGAAGCTTGCTCAGCACCCTCAAACATTTTACCACTCAAAAATCTTTTCTATTAACCCTACCACAGTGGGGAGTAAATTTCCACTGTGGAAACATTTTTACTCTACAAAGTTGAAATAGCCACATGTGTGTCTCCTCAATGTGCCTGAATTGGCAGTCAGTTTGACCAAGAGCACAACTACGTTGCAAGTTTAATCACTTCTAGCTTGCCCCTGGCAGGGGTTCGTCCGCGCTGTAGGGGCTCTACGTGCTCAGCCAGGTGTCACAGCTCTGTATCGGGTCCTATACCAGTACTGGATAAATATGCTACTAGTATTTAAAGGTATCACCCAAGGTGGTAACTGCGGTTTCTTGAATAATTCCATCATACCCTCTACAATCCAGCCAGTGGAAAATACTCTTTCTTGAGCAAGGTTTCTATCTCTTTATCTCTGGAAAAGCACTATTTCTTTATATCCAAATACAACCCAACACTGGTAGAACTCTACATGGCATTTTTTTTCTTTCTGATCCTTTAATTTCTCGACTCCCTACTAACAAATGTGGAAGGAATGTTGGAATTAGAGCATCAGTATTTAGTAATATTTAGTAGCCCTTAATAGAAACATTAGTTGAAGTGTTGATGAGGAAGTTGGCAATGGAGAGATCAGACCAACATCACTTGAACCCAGATGTACGCTAGCATCATTAAAGTGGCATAGCCAGACAGTGTAAGCCTCCTGATAGTATGCGATGTGGAGCACATAGTCCTTCCATAAGGCATCTCTACGAGAGAAAGATGAACCTGGATCTAATGGAACCCACTGAGTTAACTCTATGTACAAGGAATAGGGAGATAGAGAAACAAGTCATTATAAGGGAGCAAAATCCAACATCCAGAATATTCTATAGGACCACCAACCTGGTTTTTACAAATGATGGCATGAAACTAACTAAAACGGGGGATGTGGGCTACTCTAGTAGAGAGAGAGACAGAACAATCATATGTTATGTATGAAGTTTGTTTGAATCCCAAATAGGACAAACCAACAGCAAGAAGCCATTTTTGAGACAATTGGGGGAAATATGAATACAGATAGGCTGTTAGATAATACCATGGAATTATTGCCAGCTTCATTAGGTTGATAATGACATTATGGTTATGTGAGAAATGTCTCCACATTTTAGTGATGTATGCAAAGTATGTGAAAGTGACATGGCATGTTTCAAGCCATTTGTTTCATTTCATTTCAGAAAGTTTCAATCCTTTATTTATTAAATGATTTGTCTTAATGTCAAGAAAGTAATGTACAATTATGGAATTGGGTGATGAGTATGTGGGTGTTCACTATTCTCCATATTTTTTATACTTTGAGAATTTTCATTAAAAATCATTTTAATCTTGGGGCGCCTGGGTGGCTCAGTGGATTAAGCCTCTGCCTTCAGCTCAAGTCATGATCTCAGGGTCCTGGGATGGAGTCCTGCGTCGGGCTCTCTGCTCAGCAGGGAGCCTGCTTCCTCCCTCTCTCTCTGCCTGCCTCTCTGCCTGCTTCTGATCTCTGTTTGTCAAAATAATAAACAAAATAAAATCTTTAAAAAATCATTCTAATCTTAAAAAATTACATTTGAATTGTCCTTTAAGATCTAGCTTGTGTTTCCTTCCACGTGGAAGTGATTTCTTCTTGCTGAGCTCAAAAAACATCTTTTCAGTATGTAATTCTGTCTACATTGAATTTGTAACTTGGGTATATGTCTCACCTCTATCCTGCCACAAGGACGAACTCTGTCATTATTTCTTCTCTCCGTCTTTGCCTGACACAGTACATGGTTGACAGCAACTGAATGAACACAAGAATATAGAGCTCTAAGAGCCAACACTACTGCTATTTCACGTTCACATGTGGAGGGAAATATGAGGCAGCCTCATTCAAGCTGAGTTATCTTGAAGTTGAGACTCGGAAAATGGGTTTCAATTCAAGTTCTTTGGCTCCTTTACTGATTCAGAGTCACAGGGCCATTACTATACTTTTCTCAACTAGGAAAGGGATGAAGCACTAATGACATCATGGGGGCAGGACTTGGAATTCCTACATGTTGGAAAAGACATAAAGGAAGAGAGAACTCACTGAAGGGAAGCCAATATCTCGTCATGGTGGCGAACACCTGGGCTGAGCCCTGGCTTTGCAGATAGGCTCACCTGTTCCCCCTTGATGCTGCCCACCCATGCCTGACAGGTCAAGTCAGAAAGGTAAAGTTTTTAGCAAATAACAAGGCAAGGTTTCCAGACTGCAGACTTAGGAGCCAGTCAGAACTGCATGTAAGGCCCACCCCACAGCTTGACCTGGACAGACGCTTTCATGTCGCAAGTTCATCTCTCTATAGAAGGAAAGTAGCAGTGCCTATCCCACACTGTTACTGAAGAGATTATTATTGATAAATTGTATATGCAGAAAAATAGTAAATCATTTATCAGACACTGACTTGAGACCAGACACTTTCTGAGATGGCCTAAGAGCCTGTAATAACTAATTTAATCCTTGCAACACTCTGTTGTAAGTAGTTATTCTCACAAAACTAAGAGACAGAAAAGCTGAGCAACTTTCCCAAGGATACACAAGTAGGAGATAGCAAAACCAGGATTCAGAGCTCAGTATTCTTGTCCCCTGTGCTGTGGTCTCCCTCAAACATGACAACAAATGTAGCATGTCTGGCTTAGTGTCTGGCACCCGGGAAATACTTAAGACGTTATAGTATTTGCTATTTAAAAATGTAAACCAGAGTCAATCTGACAACTTCATGCATAAGACTTTTTTTTTTTTCCAACCAAATCATCCCCCTGCCTCTAAAATAACATGTCTGGGCTTCTGGAGCAACAAGTGTAGGTGGAGGGACTCAGAGTCATCAACACTCTTCTGGACCACACAACAGCCACCATCTCCATTGGCTTTGTGCACCCCTCCCCACCAAACACCTTGGCTTCCAACACCAGGGCCTCAGAAACCCCTCCTAAAAAGAGGTGGTAATCCCAGTGCATCCCAGGGCCATCTTTGGGCATCATAAGGCTCTGGAGAGTGAAAGTGTCACCCAAGTTGCTCTAGGCGTCTTCTAGTTAATATTTATTTAGCACTCTCTATCCTCTGTTCTTTTCCTGCTCTCATCTTGTTGGTTTGCATGACAACCATGAAATTTATGTGCAAGCTGTTAGTCTTGACCTTTAGAAAACCTACATATTTGTGTTTCACTATCCCAAAACATTTTCCATATGTTGCATTGGAGCTTGAGCATGTCAGCTGGTTGAAAGAACGTTCTCAGCATCACGGGGGCCGGTGACCGCCTGCTAAAAGCTCAGTCTTGGCAGAGCAACCATTTTTGCCTGGATAGTAGTGTTTGCACAATTGGTTTAATACTTCGGTGCATTTTTCTCTAATTTAACACAAATAGTCATAGAAATTGCATCCATAATGATGGGTGAGCTCCTAATTTAAAAACATCTATGAGAGGCTGAAAATAGATGGTGAAGATATGCCAAATAGACAAGACATAATTGAGAATTTCATAACATGGCTTAATTCTGCAGACAACTGCTCTTTACCCACAAAACAACAAAGTCAATTGTTTGATTTTTTTTTTTTTTCAGCATTCACCATTGAGTATGCTTTTTCAGGAAACCTTTATTTATGAAACAAGGAAAAGTTTCATACCTCCCCTTATAGATAAGGAGACTGAGACTCAAAGAGATAAAGGGGTTTCCCCAAGTTCACACGGCCATATATAGGTAGTTTTGAGCCCAGGTTCCTCGAACCCCCAGCTACCTGCACTGCACCAGGGAGTTGGGAGAAATCTGCCTGAGTGTGCCCAAACTCCAGAGGGGCACACAGCCCCCAGACCTCTCCACTCCGGTAGCAACCCCAGAGGTTTCTCCTCTGGATGGAGGGCTTCTGAGGCACCTGGCAGCCCCCACGGAAAAGACGATAGGGTATCTGAACCTAAACCTGAACTATGGGTTAAGGGTGAGGGAGCTTCAGGTAGGGCCACTTGTGCACCTGCTTTGAGCAGTGAGTTCCAGACAGTACCAGGCAGAGAACAGCCTCCAGCTTCTGGCCCTTCCACCTCAGTGTGACCTTAGCAAGCCACCTCACCACTCTTATCTTCAGCCATAAAATGAGGATATTTGTAACCAGCCTATCGATGTTTTCATGAATATCAAATAAATCATATACGCCAAGTGTTTTTCCACCTGTGGACTGCTGGGCAACTGTAAATACAGGGTTTCTAATTTCTCTATTTTTAGTTGCTCCCTCCACCACATCCCCTGTCAGGCTGAGGCTGTGGGCCTGTCAGGCTTTGAGCATCTCCCCTGGGGCAAACACTGACCTCCCTGCTCTGGTCAAATTCTGCACGGGGGGGCTTGAATCCATTCCAAATAAACAAACAGAAATCCCTTGCCTCACCTTCCCCTCCTCTTGCTAGCCGTCCCCCACTACACACACATACACAACACACACATATGGGCACACTCGCGACATTGATACATGCACGGGTGCACATGTGTACACCCTCTCACCTTCTCTCCCTCTCTGTGTCTCTCTCTCACACCCACACAGACACACAGACTCACACATTTCTTCCACCCATCCTCTGTCCTTCACCACTGGAAAGGAGGCCAGTGTCTTCTCAGTGCAAGAAAACCACCTGGAGCCACCCAGGACACGCATGTGTTACACTTTGGTTTTGCATGGACTTCTGCATTTCCTGGCTCCGCCCAGCCTGAAACTGTTAAAATATCACAGCAGGGGGGCAGCCCCAGCCCCCAGACACAGCTCTAATCGTCAAAAGGCCTCCTGAGTAGCTCTAGTCCCCAGTCAGAGTCACTGGGGTAGAGGGACCCATAGAGAACCTATGTATGTACAGAAACCATGGAAAGTCATCTGTATATACACCGCTAAGGAGGTGAAAGACAAAGAAGTACGAGTAGTGGGTAATTTGATTTCAGGAATTTTACTTTCTGTCAAGTTGTTTAAACATTCAATTATGTTGTTTAAGTGGACGAAAATGTTTGTCAGGAAGTTTAAAATTGGTGGCAATATGGCTGACCAGATACGGCTGATCATTTGGACCGTGGCAGAAGCAGAAGTCCAAGTTGGAAAAATTCTAGAAGCTGCTGCCTGCTGACCCTTCATTGAGCCAGGAGGTCGGGAGAAGTTAGGAAAGGCATGAGGCTCAGGCAGCCCTCATGGCTACTCAGTGGCTGTTCTTAAGAACTGGGGATGACCCTGGCTCCAGGCCTCATGCCTCTCTGTTGCTGGTCCAGGCACTGGTATTCTCTTTTTTTTTTTGCTGGTACAAATAATATATGCTTCCTATTAAAGAATTCAAGGAACATGTAAAATTATATGAAAGAAGGTAATAAGTTACATGAAGTCCTATCACTTGAAATAAACAACATTAACATTTTAAGAAATATCTTTTGGGGCCACAATATGTGCGTGTGCGCGCGCGCGCACACACACACACACACACAGAATTTTTGTAATTTGCTTTTGTTTTGTTTTTCTCATTTTCCGCCTCCCTTGTCTGTCTCTACCTCCCCCACCAATAATGAAAGTAAACAACTTTGCGTTCATCCTCCTAAACCTCTCTTCATGTAACATAAAAATGTATGCGTGTCTGCATAGAGGTTTCTTTTCTCATTCTTTGGTATTTCCAAATATTGAATAATTTTATGCACCTCTGTGCATCTTGCTTTTCTCATGTAACAGCATGTTCTAGAAAAGTCCTTTTAGCTTCACTTGTAAAGATGTAGTACATTCTTTTTAAGAGTTGTATAATATATTAGAGATTTTAGAGTGCATTTTTATTCAACAATTCCCCAAATGGTGAGCAGTTACAGAGTTTTTTTGTTTTGCCTTTTGTAGCTACCAGTATTGTTGCAATAAACATTTTTATACTGCATATATTCCTACATAATGATGTTTGATTAGTCTCTGAGATTCCCAGAAGTGGGATTGTAAATTTAAAGATATATGTATTCTTTAATTCTAATAAAACTGGAAAAATTTCTACACAGTCAGTAATATTTCATATTTTATTTGTCTGATAAATATCTATTAAGTCCTTACTCCTTGCCAGGCAATTTGGATTAAAAAATGAGTTAAGATAAAGATACCAACCTTCACTGAGGGTTGATCCTAGAAATACAATGGGTAAGAAGAGATGAATGAAAGAACAGTAATTATATTAAATACTTTTGTACCAGGAATGTATGAAAATGTAATTCTCCCTTGCTTTCCCATCAACAATTGGTATTATCATTCCTTTTATTTTTTCCCCAATCTTATTGGTGTAATGTGAATATTTTATCTTAAGTTGCATTTCTTAATTTGCATTTAATTTAACATTTTTCATGTTTGTTTATCTAGTGGGATTTGTGTTGGATGAACTGACATTCACAATCTTTATTCCTTTTTTTTATTGAGTGGGTCATATGCTAGACCATATTCTTGTTTAATTACATGAGCTCTGTGTATATTATAAATACACATTTATCTGCAGTATGCCTTGCAAGTCATTTTCCCAATCTATTGCTCAGGTACTGACTTCATAATAATTTCTTTAACTATAGAACACCTTTCGCTTTTATAAATTTGTATTTTTGCTATCAGTATGTCTTTTTGTCCTTTCAGCATCTGACTACCCTTCATTGTTCATTGTTATTTCCAAACTCTGGGTCAAATATATAGTCTCCTAAATTTTCTTTCAATTAAATTTTTTTTAACTTTTTAATATTTTTTCAGTACATGTGGAATTTATTTTTTAATATGGTGTGAGGTAGGGGTTCGATTGCTTTTTCTTCTAGGTAGACAGCCACTTGTTAAATGTCACTTATTAAAATCAACCATCAGTTCTCCTTTGAAGTAAAATGTATCTTTTTCATATATACAATTCCAAATGCTCTATAATCTGTTTGCATGCTTATTATTCTGCTCCATTGATAATATGTCTGTTCTTATTCCAATTTTATGCTGTTTTGATTACAGTCTACTTTATCATTATTTTAAAGCTAGATTAAAACTTTATTTGGTCAAAGAAAATTTCAGATAATTTTATCCAATTAAAAATTGTAATTGTTGGGCACCTGGGTGGCTCAGTGGGTTAAAGCCTCTGCTTTCGGCTCAGGTCATAATCCCAGGGTCCTGGGATAGAGTCCCACATCTGGATCTCTGCTCAGCAGGGAGCCTGCTTCCTTCTCACTCTCTGCCTGCCTCTCTGCCTACTTCTGATCTCTGTCTGTCAAATAAATAAATAAATAAATAAATCTTTTTAAAAAAGCTAATTTAATTATATTAGGAACAAGAAAGAGGACATAAGAAAGAGACGATGTTGAAATAATTACATGACATTACTACATAAAACTTTATGGCAACAAACTGGAAAATGTAGAGGAAATCAAAGATCTATAAATCATATAAATCATCAAAATGGTGCAAGGGAGAGGAAAAATGGGAACTGACAAATTCTTGTAGAAGAAATTGGAAATCTACTTAAGGACCTACTTTTTATAAAAGGACCCCTTGGAGTTCTAAATAGCCTTTAAAGAAGAGAGTCCCAAGGTTATTAAACAGTTCAAGACCATAGGAAAAAGGTGGACAGTTCCCTTGTATGTTATAAAGCCAGCATTATCTTGGTGCTAACTCCTCATACACAGAACCCGTTCAGGAATATTGATTCTCATTTGAAATAAAATATTGGCAAATAGGATCCATCCATGTATCAAAAAGACTAGTGAACTGTAACCAAACAGCTTTTATTTCAGAATGAAGAGAAGTTTCAGTAGCAGAAAATTTATCAACAGAATTCATCACATCAACATATTAAATTATCATATTAAAAGATACTCAATAAGTACCTGATAAAATTTAATATCAATTCTTTTTTTTTCTCTTTAAAGATTTTATTTACTTATCTGAGAGAGAGATAGGGAGAGTACAGAAGAAGAGTGAGAGGGAGAAGCAGACCATCTGCTGAACAGAGAGCCCGATGTGACATGAGGCTCAGTATCAATTCTTAATAAAAACCCATAATCCCTTGTGCAAAATTCTGATACCAAAAAAATATCTCTAAAAACTGAAATGTTGGCCCATAACTTTGGTACAAATTTCATTTAAAAAGTCCCATTCTTTACAAATGTGAAGTATTGCAAGGCCTTTACCCAAAGCATACCTCAACTAAGTATTCATGGATAATTTATTGTGGCTCTCTGTCCTGTATTTAAGATTATTATAGTCTTCCTTTTCTTCAAGGAGAGTTTGAGGAAAAGTAATATGAGACATGTGCTTTCACCTTTCTGGAAGAAAAGCACCACTGCATTTCATTAAATCTAAGACAGCACTCTTTGGAAGGCTAGCATTTATTTTATGTATGACTGACAAAGGGAAAAAAAGATGCTGCTAATTACTTTATGAACCATCACTAGTTGTAAAACACATCATGGTTTCAGAGATACTTAAATGTGAAAAAAAAAAAAGGTGGGGTGCATCTTGGAATCAAAGAAATGCTATGAACACCTCCAAAAGCAGTCAGGAACCCTCCACCAACTGCACGGCCCTTCAGACAAGAGCAGGAACTCAAGGTCCTTTCCTCTAAATGTCTGCCTGTTGGGGATGGGCCAGGTGTGAGGTGGAGTGGAGTAGCCAGTGGTCAGCCAGGACTCCAGAGTTGGCTCTTCAAAGGTTAAGTGACCATGAACCAGCTATGGAACATGTCAAACTTCAGTCTGGGACAGTGATCACGCCTATTTACGCTTACTTTAAAGTGGAAAGGATGACGGAGACAGGGTTTGGGAAGTTCCCGGTCAAGTGTAAGCTCCTCTTAAAGAACCAGCCCTGGAACGGAGGCAGTGCTGATGTCCTGGTGACGCTGCCTGTGGTCTCTAGCATCTTTCCCACTTCCGTCGTTCTATGATCCTTTACCCAAGAAGAATCTTGGCTGTATTTCTCTCACCTCTAAGGAAGTTTCTCTGAGATTCCTGAGAAGAGGCAGTTGGCCTCAGATGCCTGAACCATCCCTGGGGCCTGAATTTATAGCCTCTCACCTGAAAATCTGAGACGGAAAGAACCTCAGCCATGTTCTTACACGGGCTGGGACAGGGACGTGACCTTCCCATGTAATGCAGACTGTGGCAAAGTGAAGACTAGAACCCAGCCCACCAGAATCATCATCGGACACTTTCCGGATGCCAGGGCTCCTGTCCCGAGGGCACTGGGGTCCACCCCAGCAGTTTCTGGCAGTTTGCTCAGGCAGATGATCTCTGTGTCCTAAACCCAGTCATTCCTTCTCTCTGGACCACTTCTTCCTGCTCTGGGGGGAAAAAGACAATGCCAGCTTAGCCTGCCAGATCCCCTAAACGGATTCCATGTTCTGATTTTGACTTTCATTGCCCTCCCACTTCCATCCCTCCTCCTCTTCTCTCTAATTGGCCATCCCGAAGGGGCTGGGGGAGCTCTTCTGTACTGAGGCTCTGAAGGCCTACTCACGTCGCCAGTCTGCTGTGTGTTCTCCGACAGGATGGGAGTGGTGAGCAGCAAAAAGCAGGTGACGGAGAAGAGTAAGGCCCGATGGAGTCCTGTGAAGGTCAACACCCAGAGCAAAGATCCCCCACCACTGCCACCCTTGGTGAGTGATGGCTGTTCCCAGCTGGAAACGGAGGGGGAGGAAGAAGAGCAGAGAGCACATGCTTGTCTCCAGCCAGCACCAGGGCCATCTCTAAATAATTCAGGGCTCTGAAAAATCTGCCCCTTGCCCCTGCCACCAAAAGTGGCAGCCACCTCATGCTGGTGTGGCAATATAGTAGGAGATGTTTAACAGCCAGAGTGCCATGTTTACCCTGAATAGCTGTGTGCTTTGAAGCAGGTTACTTAACTCCCCTATGCCTCAGTTTCCGCATCTGTAAAATGGGTATAGTGAAAGTGCCTTTCTGATAGGGAGGTAACAACATGGGATGTATATACAACCATGCAATTCCGTAACATACTACCCTTCGAACAGAACCGGGCATGTGTAGTCCCCAGTAATTCTTAGCCGGTTCTTATTTCACAAGGGCAGCCTTGAAGAGAAAAAGAAATCAAAAAGATCGAGAAGAGGGTGTGGTGGGAATGGGTCTGAGGCACTTAGCAACGTCTGCTGCCCCCACCCCTACCCAGAAGCTCCTGGACAACAGTCCCCTTCCTAGCACTGCTGCCCACCTTCCAAGGAGTTACTCTCCAGGAATGAGGAACCCTAAGACTAGCCACATCTCTCCAGCAAACCCTCAGCTTCCCGTGGAACCTGAGATGCTGTTCTGGCTTGTTTACAGAACACTTAGAACCCTTCCACAGAGGGTACTACATTCCAAAGAGGCATTTTTAGATGTCTATTTGTGACACTCCCCTTCCCCACCTGGCCACCTATCCCTTTTTGGTTGGGGGCAGTTGGGAGTCATGCCTGGAACCTGCTCTCTTGCTCTGCCTCGGGGGGCACATTCAACTGTTCATCAATTTAGTCCAACGGTGACCTAATGGGACGTAGGATTGCTAATCCCATTTCTTAGACAAACAAGGCATTTTATCTGTGTCTCAACTTAACACAGAACACTGAGATGCTTGTTGAATGAGTGAATGATGGCTCGATGACTTAGACTGAGTAATATCGCCAAAGTTACATGGTAATAAGTTATAGAGGCTGGAATATTTTAAACTTTATTTTTTTAAAAAAGACTATTTATTTATTTGAGAGAGAGAGCGCGCAAGCATGAGCAGGGGCAAGGGTCAGAGGGAGAGGAAGAAGCAAACTCCCCGTTGAGCAGGGAGCCTGACATGGGACTCGATCCCAGGACCCCAGGATCACGACCCCAGTCGATGGCAGATGTTCAACTGACTGAACCACCCAGGTGCCCCAGAGTTTTTAACTAAAAAAAAAAAAATCATATGACATATTCTAATTGTGGAGAAAAATTATAAACACTCGTTATCCCACTAGCCAGTGATACCCAGAGTTAGTGCTACAGAACCCCTGTTCCCAGACCCTATTGTCGATGTTATTTATATGACATGTTTATATTTTCAATGGAGCCATACTGTATGTACCATGTGGCAAAATGCTGCTTCAAAATTGTGTTCAATAAATATGGAAGACAAACAAAAAATACTCATAACATGTCCATCAGATTAAAAGGATAATGAAATGAATACCCAGCACAGCCCCTTTGGTCTTCAGGAGCAGTGACCATTGTCCCCACCCAAGTCCATCCCTCACCCCAGGCCCCTACCTGAATGTGTCCATCATTCCTTAGCTTACCGTTTTGTATCATCATATGTGCATATACTCCTAAAGACTGTTTAGTTTCTTCTGCCGGTTGTGAACTTTTGATCAAATCAAACAGCCTGTATTCTTCTGAGACGTGGTTGTCAGATCTCCCATTACATCTGTGACCTTCATCCACGTTGATGCGCATATCTGGGCTCAGAAGTTGCCACAGTGGCGTAGCATTTCCTTGCATGACTGTGCCCCAGTTTGCCTATTTTTCTGTCATTAGTCCTAAGGACAATTTCCACATTTTACAATTCTTATGTATTATTGTAGTTTTGCTGGGAGCATTCTTGTGCATGGTTCCTGATACACTACAGAAGTTTCTCTACAGGGTGTATACCTAGGGATGTATTTGTTGAGTTTTAGGGAAATACGCCCTACAGAGCCCCTGGGTGACAGGTGCAACAGCCTCCCAGCCCAGGCCTTGGGTTTGGGGGATGTGGAACTACTGCAGCGTGTGTGTGTGTGTGTGTGTGTGTTTGTGCTGCAGGTGCTGTTTAACCATCTGGCTCCTGCACCTCCGGACACGTGTCCAGACCAAGGTAAGAAGGGGCTGCTTTTGAAGCCGAGGCTCTCCAGGCCATCTGCTCTGGGCCCAGGTCTGTGCAGGCAGAACAGGGGCTCAGCTGGGAGAAGCTTCCTGGAGAGGACAGGGGAGGCCCTCCAGGGTCAGAGAGGCAGAGGCTATGGGGGGAGGCACTAAACCAAGCATAGCGAGGGGTGTGGCCCAACTCTGCCCCAGGCTTCAGCTGCCCAAGGAGGGGGGGCCCCCTCCAGGAATCAAGACCCAGTTCCTGTATCTGAGCCTGGGTGTTTTTTTGTGTTTTGTTTTTCAAATAAGAACTACAAACTATAAATGAGACAAAAAGAAAAATGTTACAATAAATACAAACAGCATAAAAAACAAAACTAAGCTTTCTTTTTTTTTTTTTAAGATTTTATTTATTTATTTGGCAGACAGAGATCACAAGTGGGCAGAGAGGCAGGCAGAGAAAAAGAGGGGGAA
The DNA here is from genome assembly GCF_022355385.1 of Mustela nigripes. Lineage (NCBI taxonomy): Eukaryota > Metazoa > Chordata > Mammalia > Carnivora > Mustelidae > Mustela > Mustela nigripes. Next base: position 117,830,648 of record NC_081557.1, on the reverse strand, counting down.
GCAGGCTCCCTGCTGAGCAGAGAGCCTGATGCGGAACTCGATCCCAGGGCCCTGGGATCATGACCTGAGCCGAAGGCAGAGGCTTTAACCCACTGAGCCACCCAGGTGCCCCCAAAACCAAGTTTTCAAAGATTCTAAAGCCCCACCCTCAAAGGGTGAGGGCCGATGGGTCTGCATATTCCCTCCTGCCCTGAGTCTGTTCCTAGAAAGATAGAAAGCTTTATCTTTCTCCGCAACTTCCCCACTTTCCAAAGCTGCTGCTGGCCTTCTGACCACTGACGCCACCCTCCCTCACCCCGTCTCTACTGCCACTCTGGTGGGTAGGACAGTGGGGGATTGTGTAATGAGTGACCATGGCCCTCCTGGGTCAGGGGTTTGAAGCCTGGGGAGGCGGGTGTGACTCACAGGACGGTCCCTTCCTTCAGAACTGGCTTGCAGGAGCATGAGGAGCTCTGACAGCCTGGGTCCCTCATTGTCTCACCTGGCATGCACTAAGCAAACAGTACCCACTCTGTCCAAATACTGGGGAGGCTATAAAATTGAGTAAGACGTGGCTCCTCAACCTGAGAGAGCTCAGAGTCTGTCAAGCTCCCAAACAAAATGCTGAAACCAGATGTTTCTCATCTTGGTGTTTCTCATCCTGCTGGGACTCACGACTGATTACCACAAGGCTCATCCTTCATTTCCTACTTGGGGGGAGGGGGGTTGGCGGTTCACGGCCCCAGCAAGGAAGCCCTGGGCAAAGCAATAAACTAACAACCTTTGATGCAAAGACTTGAATCTTAGAACTGGAGGTGGGGGGCATCGTCATCTATTCCAATCCCCTCTTCCCCCCATGGGGAAGTGACTAGCCATCACACCACACATCGGTGACAAAGTTGAGTCATCCGCTCCCAGGTGAGCGAGGTGGTCTCCAAGTGACCTTTTCCAGTGGCTCTTGGCTCCCCAGAGCTAGCAGGAAAGACCTCCTTACTCACAGTGGCCATTCGGATGTCCATTCCTGGGACTAGCAGCAAGTCAGGGTACCACCTTCCAGGAGCACAAGGCCACAGTTACAGGTCAAGGTTATAGCAGCCACATTCCCAAGACCACTACCCTCTTTGGAATAGAGGTGGGGAGGGGCAGCTGGCAAAGAGGAAGAGAAGGGAAGCTGATGTGACTTTGAAGCAATAAGGAATCAGCCAACACTCATTCCCAAACTTGGGATGGCAGCCTTCAGCCCAGTGCAGCCAATCTCCCTAAATCTTGGGCTAGCCAGTCCCTGAGAGGGTAGCTCTGGGCCTTAGGGCTTTCATGTGGAGACCAGAAGGGATGACAGGATGGACTCTAGGGGCAGCCTGTCCTTATTCCCGGCAGCAAAGTTAGAAGGTCAGTCTGGTAGACAGGAGATTCCCCTGCTGCCTCGGTGAGGGAGAAAGCACACCACAGCTTTCCCTCTGTCCCTGTGTCCTCCTGACCTCATGGCAGCCAGAGATGGCCCACAGCACAGACTCACCCAGCCCCTGCCCTCACTCTGCTGGGCCCAAGCGGTGCACATCTCTTCCTTGTTCCCTCTAGAGGAGCACTTTGTGGTGGCCCTGTATGACTACAGCTCGGTGAATGACAGGGACCTGCAGATGCTGAAGGGGGAGAAGCTGCAGATACTGAAGGAGTAAGTTCCTGGGATGCGGTCCTGTGGTCAGGGGACTCTGAGGCTCCCTATCACAGTGGGACAGCCACCCAGCCGTCCAGTCCAGTCACCCACCATTTCTTTTTACCTTGACCCAGTTTTCTCCTTCGATCTACCATTCCACAGTCTTTCTCACAAGGTGGCTTCCACTCACTATCTCCCACTTCACTGTCAAAATCATACTTCTCCTTCAAAACTACCTCCAACATCACCTCCTCCATGAAGCCCTCCTGATGGGCACAGCGCTTGCCTGGCTGCTCTGCCACAGGTTTGTGTGTCTCCCTTGCCAGCCAGAACCTCGCACAGGATTCTGCTCATGAAATCATCTTTACTTAATTTCTAGGGCTCCCTCTCAGAAACTCCTCCAAAGTCTGCTCTCTCTCTAACGTCGGGCTTGTTCTGTGGAGCCTGGAGGTTCTGCTTTTGTTCTTGAAGTTCTGCGATGGCCTTGAGCCCAAAGCACAAAAGCCTCGACCTTCTAGGCACACGTGGGCTGCCCGGCTCCTCCTTTGGGCAGCATCTCTCCTCCTGCTATTGTCTTTCCTGTCTGGTCCCGACGCACTCACTAAACTCTCAATCTGTCCCATTAACCAAGAGGAAGGCTACTCACGGAAGACAGGGGCCCTCTGGCGTGGTCAGGCTGTCTGGACAAACTCTTCCTCTGGAGTCTTCACCAACCCCTTCCTCCCTGGACCAGTCTGTGAGATGCTCAACAAGTTAGCACCTCCCCACTGAGCAACTCATACCAGTTCCTTCTCATCTGCCCTCTGCATCCTCTGCCTCAGGGATGAGATTGGAGTTGGGGAAGGGCTGTGAGCGCCCCCCAGAGATACCCACAGGAGTCACTATGCCATTTTGGTTTTCCCTTCTCTGTAGAGTTGGAGACTGGTGGTTGGCCAGGTCTCTCATCACTGGAAGAGAAGGCTATGTGCCCAGCAACTTTGTGGCCCGAGTGGAGACCTTGGAAGTGGAAAAGTAGGTGGACACACGGAGGGCCCTTCAAAGCCGAGGCCCACTTTTTGCTTCCCCCCTGGGGGCTGCTGGGCAGGGAGGGGTCGGAAAGGGACTGAAAGGTGAGCCTCTGGGAGCATAGCATGGAGGGAGCTAGAAAGGGGCTGCTGGGGAAGTATTATCCACAGACCCAGACAGCCTGGTGCTCAGGGAACTACTTCTCTGTGCTCACCTCACTCTTCCCATCTGTGAAATGGAACTGCTCCTCCCCTGATTTATTTGGATGTAAACGTCCCTACAGGCCCATGACCTTGCAAGCTAACCTTGAGGCACGATGATCAGCCCCCTCTCCTTCAGGGCCTCCGACGGGCAGGACTCAGGGGTACTCACAGCGTGGTGGCCTCGCTCAGAATTGGCCTCCAGAAAGCAGTACTCCTCAGAACCCTCATAACCCACTTCTGCACAGTACCAGTCACTCATTCCCTCCTACAACATGCACTGAACAAACAGAACCCAGACTCTGACTCTGTCCACATGTGGAGAAAGCTGTAGAAATGAGTAAGATGGGGCTTTTTCCCTGAAAGAGCTGAGAGTCTGTTAAACTCGTGAGCAAAGTGCTGGAACTGGGTTAGTGGCCTTACCTGGTATCCCTCATCCAGCGATGGTCGCCCTTGGGAGGATGTTCTGTCTGGCACTGCCAGGCCTGCACCTCTCCCTGGAAGAGTGTATGGGGTCATGGACACTAACTTCCACACTGATTGGTCCCTGCTTGAGAGGAACATGGCGGGAATCTGTGCTCTGAGGGTCTCAGCACTTTGTGGAATTCAGACTTGACCTCAAGGAGGATCAAACAAAGAGCACCCAAAAATGTTCTCAGTTCAAGAAAGCAGTAAGTCCATCCGCTGATGGGAAATAAAAAGAAAAGGAGGCCCAGGGGCCAAAGGGCATTTCATGAATCAAGATGTGAGGAGTGTTGTTATTTCAGGGTTAACCTGAAAACAGGAAAACGCTATTTTGGGGGGCAGGGGGGTGTACAGCTTAGAAGGGGGGCATGGATAAGAGTATTCCAAGGAGTATGTTCAGCCTCTGAGATCTGCCTGCCTTTTCTCTTTCCCAGATGGTTCTTTAGATCAATTAGCCGGAAAGATGCTGAGAGGCAGCTTCTGGCTCCAATCAATAAGGCGGGCTCCTTTCTTATCAGAGAGAGTGAAACCAACAAAGGTAAGCATGGTGCCCAGTGCAGTCCCCAGGAAGACCCCTCCCACCCCTGAGGCTGCTTCTGGGAATGCCAGCCAGGGGAACCTAGAGGCTTCCGGTCTCCTGTCTCCCTTTCAGTTCAGGCCCTGCCTGGCCAGCCAATCTAGTGTCCAGAAGCTGAGTGTGAGGCTATGGTGCCAACAGGTGTCCATTGGCTGGGCTGGACATGAATAGGGTGCAGGTAAGAGAGGCAGCTAGAGAGCTGCTCCCGTCCAGGCCACTGTGCATCGTCTCTGGCTCAGTGGGGACACTGAGGCTGGTGAGGTCTGAAGAGAGGGAGAGACCCAGAGCCACGTTTTGGAACCAAAGGATTTGGGAGCCCATAGACCCCTTAGAAATCATCTCAGGCACCTGGAAGGTGACAGAGTTTGGAGAAAGGCCCGTGGCTGGGTATGAAAGACTGGGGTGGCCATTGTGGAGAATGGGGAGCACGCATGCATTCAAACCCCCCGATTGACCAAAACATTTCTGCCACCGCCCGCAGGCCACCGGGCTTTCTCTTTCTCTTTCATTTGGTTTTCTCTCCTTCTTTCCTTCTTAAAGTTCCCTTTGTTATGACATATAAAGCATACAAAACTTGCATAAATTATAAGTGAGCGTATAATTACAGGAAACACCTGTGCAGCCACAGGAGAGCGAACATTCCAGACATCCACAGCCCTTCTCACCACTCCACTTGTGTGACTCAACCTACCCCTCCCCCAAGAGAAATCATGGCTATCTCAACTCTTAAAGAAATTCTCTTTTCTTTTTCTTATTTTTTTAAAGATTTTATTTATTTATTTGAGAGGGAGAGTGCTCACAAACAGAGGGAAGGACAGAAGGAGAAGCAGACTCCCCACTGAGCAGGGAGCCCAATGCCAGTTCTATCCCTGGACCTTGGGATTGTGACCTGAGCTGAAGGCAGATGTTTAACTGACTGAGCCACCCAGGGACCCCAACTTTTAGGGAAATCCTTTCTTGCCTTTCCTTATGGCTTTACCACCCATGGTTCCCATATTCTTCAACTTGATGCAAGTGGAATCATACTATTTTTATTTTTATATGTCTTGTCCCTTCCACTTGACATTGTTTGTTACAGTCTATATTAATTTACTAGGCCTGCTGTCATAAAGTATCAGAAACTGGGGTGGACGGCTTCACAGAAAGAAACTGTGTCATGGTGCTGGAGGCTGGCAGTCCTAGATAGAGTTGGTGGCAGGATTGGTTTCTTCTGAGGCTTCTCTCCTTGGCTTGTAGATAGTCACCTTCTACCTGACAGACCTCCTGACCTGGTCTGTCCTCAGTCTGTGTCCTAATCTCCTTTTCTAATAAGGGCACCAGTCATGTTGGATTAGTCAACCTGTCTCCCCACCAACGACTTCAGTAGTTACCTCTTTAAAGCTCCCATCTCCAAATAGAGTCACATTCTGAGCTACTGGAGGACTTCAACATAGGAATTTTGGAGGGACACAATTCAGCCCATAACAGGTACCCTCATGTTGTTGAGGACAGTGGTCCGTTCACATTCACTGCTCTACAGAATCCAGCATATGAATATTCTGTAAGCTGTGCCTCCTTTCTGATGTTGGGAGACATACGCTGTTTCCAGCTTGCAGCTATTATGAACGGGTTGCTCTGGACCTTATTATATATGCTTCCTGGTACATATTTGCCATCTTTGGGATGCTGAGCCAATAGCCCCATTTGAAAGATGAGGAAACTGAGTCCCTAAGGGAAGAAATGACTCCCATGAGGCCAACAGTGAACAGGAATCAGAGGATCAGAGCCCAAGTCATCTAAGAGACTTTACAAGGTCTACAGTGCGTCTGGCAGGCCTGTCGTGAGCTGATGGAGGTGAATATCCCTGAGTAAGATGAAGGAAGCCTTTGTTCATCATGATGTGGCACATAAGGACCTCTTACGCCCTTGTGGCCAATTTTTAACTGGAGGAGAGGTGGTGACAGTGACATCAGAGGAGGAAGGGAAGAGATGATGGCTGGGCTGCAAGCTGGTTCCCTGTGGTTGGGGCAATGAGAGGAGACAGAGGTTCTGCTTAGTGGGAGCACCCCGCCAGCCTCATCCTCCAGCTCCATCACAGCTTGAGAACCACAGCGAGCGGAAGCCCCAGAGCAGCAAACAAGGGGCAAAGAGAGCTGCTCATTATACCCTGAGAGGCTCAGGGGAGATCCCGAAGCCTCCTTGCCCTTCAAAGGGTCAGGGCCAGGTTGAGGAGGTGGGGGGTGCATTGGTCAGTTGGGTGTTCTATATAAAATTTCCGGAACTGTACCAGTGGATGAATTAAATCCATATATATCTATATATGGATATTGCCATATTGCCACTACTCCATTTTGGCAAAGCACTTTTGACCAAGAAGCGATATGGGAATCACTGGAGATGACATACCTGTTTTGTTTTTAGAGAATATTTCAAACATGTACAGAAGTAGAGAGAAGAGTATGATGGAACCCCTTGTGCCCACATTCTGCTTGGACAGTGATGTCTCAGTCAATCCTATTTTCTGTATATTCCCACCCACCCCTACTATGTTGACACAAGTCCCAGAATCATGTGATCTCGCCCTGGACATGATGTCTTAGTCATTGTCTATTGCTAAGGTGCCTTCTGGAAGAGAGGGACCCCCCAACCTCAGGATGGAGGAAGGGGTGCTCTAAAGGTGGGGGTACCCCTCTTGTCCTTGCCCACCATGGGGAAGCTAGTCCAAGCTGGAAATTGGCCAGTTTGAGGCAGGGCTGCAGGACTGCCTCAGCATCATCAAGCCCACACACATAGACGGACACAGACACATTTGCACACATGCTCCTCAGAACTCCGAAGCAAGTGCCCTCCCTCTGCATCTGAAAACTGCAGCCAGCGGATGGAAGACAGGGAAGGAATGCTGCCCACAGAAGCCGGGGAAATGAATTCTCACCCTGTATTGCCTCTGTCATTCTCTTAGCCTCTCAAACCTCTGTTTATGGGTACCTGGGTGAGGATCAGCTAGTTTCCCAGTCTGAAGGCAGACAGTTCTGCGGGCATTAAATCTCAATCTCTGGGAGCCCTGAACCAGCAGTTGAAAGTATTTGGAGGAATAACAATAAGAAGAATATTAAACTGTGAAAAGAAATGGGGGACAGGCCCTTGGATGAACCCCAGGCAAGCTAGAAGCCCTAAATCATGAGCTCTGGTAGCAGCATCGTGGGGAAGAGAGCAGGGTCTCCTAGGCTTCTTATGATGCAGCCTACACGATGTCCAGCTGAAAAGAAAAAAAAAAAAAAGAGGAGGGGGGAAGAAAGGCCCTCTTCCTCACTACCGGGGTGGTGCAAGGTTCCATGAACTCATTAGAGCCACTCTCAGGTTGCACTTACCGGGGCAAGGCAGGGGAGACAGTTTGCAGCGAGCAGGGTGGAGCTGCGGTCGCGGACGTGGGATGGGCCTGGCGACAGCAAGATGCACACACACATCTTGCATGGTTTGTAAGTAGGTGATGAGAGGCGCAATAGCTAAGGGAGGGGAGAGGGAAAGGTGGTTTGCGAGGGAGACAAACAGCACCGCGGAAAAACCAGGCGTGCACACCCAGAAGAAGAGGCGTCCGAGCCTGACACCTAGCGGTGGAGCTTTGTAAAAGCTTCCTATCGGAGGGGGGAACCCTCAGCTGGCCACTAGCATTCCCCTTCCTGACCTCAGTTTCCTCATCTTCCCATTAAGAGTAGCGGGCGTGTTACCCAGTGAGCTGGACAGAGACATTTTATGAGAACATCAAGTCGTGGAAAGACGTTTCTTCAGTGGAAACTCTTGCCCCCTAAATTGCTCTTAACCTTTAGCATCTGCTATCCTTGTCTGCAGGCAGACAGTAATATACATGACAAGGTACAGAGATGTTTATAAATTTGAACAGAATTCCTGGGAAATAGGTTATTATATTCTCCTCCACGGACATGAGTGCTTAAGTTTGGTGTTTGCTATTCCTTGTGGGAGCAGCGCCAGCCTTTTCAGCTAGAATGAGTGAGTTGAATGAATCCAGGAATCAATCAATCCTCTAGTTCCTTCAATAACTCTACATTTCTCAATAAATAGTCCATGGCAAAGGGGGGTCCCTGGATGACCAGATGTCCAAGTAGGGGACAGCATGTTTGCTTCAGAGTTCTGGGATTCCCTGGCTTGGAGAGAAACATCAAGGTCTGAGTTGGGTGGCGAGGATAGGGGAGGCTTTCTGGAGGGCTGAGGTTGAGATGAAAGAAAGGTAACTTATGGTGGGAAGAGTTAAAGTGGAGGGCAGAATTTGGGTGGTTTTGAAATGAAGCCCAAATCTCAACCCTGATTTTCCCCTCTGTATGCCTTATCACTTTATTACTCCTCTAGGTGCCTTTTCCTTGACTGTGAAGGATGTGACCACCCAGGGGGAGATGATCAAACACTACAAGATCCGCTCCCTGGATGAAGGGGGCTATTACATCTCCCCCCACATCACCTTCCCTACACTCCAGGCTTTGGTGCAGCATTATTCTCGTAAGAGGGGAGGATGTGACCGGGGTGCAGAGGAGCCCTTCGATCTATCACTAGATCTCAAGATCATGTGAATCACTGGTGCCATCGTAGGGGAGGGGGCTATCCCAAAGCTGGACAAGTATCGGCACAGTGATTCAAAGTCGATTTCCCTAATCCCTTCTACTGGCTCACTCATCGTGTGACCACTTGGAGCATAACGAGGATTTTCAGTCTTAGAGCAGGTCAATGACAGCATGCCTTGCTTTATGCAAAATGAATGCAAATGCAGAGAGTGTGTACAGCAAATGTGAACACAGGCATATGTGTACTTGGACATGGGAGTGTGGTTGGCAAAAACAAGAAAGGGACACAGCTGGGAAGGATATGGTTCCCGAGGGAGACCTGTGATTAGGCTACTCTGGTAATCTCCAGCTCCATCTCTTCTTCCCTAATGCAGAGAAAGGGGATGGTTTATGCCAGAGGCTGACCCAACCCTGTGTGAGTCTGGCTCCCCAAAACCCCTGGGCCCAGGATGAATGGGAAATCCCCCGGCAGTCTCTCAAGCTGGTCAGGAAACTCGGGTCTGGGCAGTTTGGCGATGTCTGGATGGGTGAGTATGTGGCCAGAAGCCTCTCTCTCCCTGCCCTGTGTCCTGAAGCACAGAAGGCTCAGGATATGCACACTGTATTGTGCTTCCCCAGAAAGCTTGTTTGGGAGAAGGGCCAGAGGCGATGGTACCCATTTCACAGATGAGGTAATGAAGGCAATCCTAAGACACTGCAGTGACTTGGCCTCCACTGTCAGGACACCATGGTGGTGCTGTAGGAACAGACTCCAGCTCTCCCAACACCTTAGTTGGTTCCTTCCCTCACTCTTCACTGCCTGGGGCTAGTCTGCCATGGATGGACTGGTCTGTGAACTTGAACATCTGGCTAACTCCTCTTAGCTTTGGTTTGCCAGATGGAAATGACCTGCTCAACATGGTCAATGGTGACCCAGGAGCTCCAGAAGTCTAATAATAGACCAAGCCACTGCTTGTAGCTGGGTGACAAGCGAGGTCACTGAGCTCTCCAGTCCCTGTACGTGTAGCGGACGACCACTCTTGTACTCACCAAGAGCACTAGCAGACTATGAAAGGCAGTGCTTTATTTTATTCCTGGACCAGTCCATAGCTCTGGGGCATGATCCCCAGGTGAGATCCACCTGTGTCCCCAAACCCTCCTCCAGCAACCGGGACTGATGCCTGAAACACCTATGTGCGGAGCCCTACATAGGTCCTTGCAAAGATCTCCTGAGAAGGGTGTGTCAATTATTATTTATCTTTTACCTTTCAGGGTGGATGGGGGAGCTTGATGGAGGAGAACGTGGTTGGAGGAAAATGTGGGTGGGGGAGAATGTGGAGGTACAGGGGAAGGAAACTTGCAGGGCACAGAAAGGAGGGAAAGAGGTCTACAAGCCACCTCTGCCTCCTCGGCAGTGTTGCCATGGGCTGTGATGCCCATTTCCAGGCTGAAGGTTTCGTGTGGTAGAAGAGACTCGCGTCGGGAGAGGAGCAGGCTATAGGAAGGACAGAAGGGACACGACACACCAGGACAGACCTGGCGCAGGGGCGAGGAGGTAAAGCAGCCTCCCTCCAGGCAGGGAAGTTTCTCAACTCCCTGAGGCTCCAGTCGGGCACAAGAGGCTGAGATAGGCTGGCATCCTACAGGAAAAGCCAGCTCATCTGTCACCTATAGGACCCGAACATCCGAGCCCAGGGCTCCATCCTAGGGGGGCAGTTCTGACCTCAGTCCTCCACCTATAGAATAAAGGTGGCTCCTGGAAGCTTATAGATATTTTAGTGAAGGGATCACCTCCCACAGTGTCCAGGTCTTCTAAATGGTTTCTTTATTCTCTCCCCGACCCGGCTCAGGTTATTACAAGAACAATGTGAAAGTGGCCATCAAGACCTTAAAGGAGGGAACCATGTCTCCGGAAGCCTTCCTGGCAGAGGCCAACATGATGAAAACTCTCCAGCATGAGAGGCTAGTTCGTCTCTATGCCGTGGTCACCAAGGAACCCATTTACATCGTGACCGAGTACATGGCCAGAGGTGGTGCCCTGCATGGGGCTGCATCGTCAGACAGGGGTGGGGAGGGGCAGGGTCGAGGCATGAGGAGCCCAGAAGGCTGAGGCTGATCTGCTGCAGTGGGTTTGCCAGTGAGCGGACCTCCGTGGGGGATCCCTGGGCCATGGGCCCCACCAATTAGCCAATATCCTACAGATCTAAGGTTTTCCATGGGACTGAGGGGCAGGAAGGAAGGATGGCGGGAAAAATATGGGTCAGTGGTTCTTTCAGAGCTGTGTCCCCATTCAGACACACTTCAGGCAACATTTTTGGAGGGCACCTTCTATGCCCAGCACTGTCTGATGCTCACTAGGGAGGGCAGAGCACTGCCAAGAGTGCTCGACTGGGCATCCAGAGATGGTTCTGGTCCCAGTTATGCCACTCACTAGCCATGGACTTCTGAAAACCATAAATGACATCATGGATGAAAAGAGAGATCAGGCCAGCTGGCCATGGAAGTCCACAGTGAAGCCAAGATCTCATGGGGCAGTGGGTGGGGGTCAGCCTGTGAGCTCCTTCCCACTCTTCCTGTGACCCTGATTGCCCAACACTTCTGTAGGATCCTAACCTGCCATGTTAACCTAACTCCTTAGAAATCATCCTCAAGGGGGCCCCACATTGAGCTGGGAACTCAATGCCTCCACCGCCCACCAGCCCCCCCTTAGGTGACCATCCCTCCCCGTTCTTAGATGTCACAGCGGAGCTGCATTTGTCCCCCGCACCAAACCCCAGGAGGCAGGGGTCTCCGTGCTGGCATTTTTTGCACCTTTGGTCCTCAGAGACAGAATCTCTGCCAACAAAGGGTGAAGGGGACAGGAAGACGCTGTGGGACATCATGCCAAGAACAGGCACTGATACAGAGTCGGGAGATCAGGTTCTGCTCCTGGCTTCCCGGCTGGGTGGCTCTGACCCTTGCAGAAACTGAACTTCCTCTGAGCAGCTGGGAGCACAGTGGCTGCCTCCTGGGATGCTCTGATGACCGAGACTAGAATTTCTGTAAAGCATAAAGCACTCTACTCTGCAGCTGTGGGTGGTTTTGTTCTCTGTGTACCGGAGATCTGACAGGGTGCCCCATGTTTCCTGACACCAGGTTGGGGGCAGCGCACACATGGGAGGGACCGGCACAGCCGGGGTTGGCTCATTTTGCACAAGAGCAGTTGTAACTTCTCTTTCCTTAGGATGCTTGCTGGATTTCCTGAAGACAGATGAAGGTAGCAGATTGTCCCTCCCCAGACTGATCGACATGTCAGCCCAGGTTTGTGAGCTATCAACTATAACAAAGCCCAAGAGTAGTGATGACCAAGTGGACTCAGAACCCCACCCTCTCCTCTGTGCCTTGTGGCTTCATGAAACTGACTATTCAGAGGTTGTAGCCACTCAATTTAGGCTGGGCTGGGAAGGGCAGAAAACACAGAGTAATAACAGTTTAAATTTGTAAATATCCAGAGGTGTTTTGTGTGGGGGCAAGTAAGTGGGTCTTTCCCCCAAAGACACAGGGACCCACATTTCTTCCATCTGCTCGGCACTTAGCATGTCATTTAAGCCCACCTTCTCCCTTCTAACAGCTGAGCCACTCAGGCTTCCCACCTTCCTCCTTCTAGAGACATGTCCCTGAAGTCACCTACTATCCTTACTTTGACATTTCTTTCCTTGCCCCCAACCATGTCACCTGGCCACACCCAGACTGCGAAGGAGGTTGGGAAATGCAGTCTTTATTCTGGGCCGTTGGGATGAAGTGAGGTGAGTCCAATTATTCCTGAAGAGAAGGAGAACGGATGGTGTGGGGAACCCGGAGAGTTCACCTGAATTCCATGTGACAGTGTAGGCAGGCATGTCATGACCTCCTTTCTTCCTCAGATTATGCCCACAAATGCCTCTTCCAGCAGGTGAATCACAGTCCAGGCTTCATGAGGTGAAGAGCAAAAGGGAGAGAAGGGGTCGTTCCTCCCCGGGGATGTTAGCTGAGGGTTCTAACTGGCAGGGAAACACACCTGATGGCCCTGAGTGTGTGTGTCTGCTAAAACTGGAACTCTCAGCAGAAGAGCTCTGGTCTGTGGTCAGCCGGTGAGACCCAGAAACACACATACATCCGCCTCCAGAGAGGAAACCTCCCCCTCACCCCACACCACCACCCCATCCCCACCTTGTCTGGTATTATCTGTTATTAGTATCAGTGCAGGAACTGATGTCACCATGCCCTTTTTCCACTAAGGTTAATGCACCTGGGTTTGGGTAGGGTGCTGAGTGGTCTCGGAAAATTAACACTGGTAACCAGCCTCAAACCACAAAATGGTGTTAAGAGTGGCCACCCCTTCTTTCTTTCTTTCTTTCTTTGCCTTTCTCACTCTCCCCTGTCTCTTTCTCAGTTCCTGGGGAAATCTTGGGTCTTCCCAGAGGCAAAGGATATGAAAAGCCACCTGCATGTATACCTAGGGGTGGCCAAGAATCTAAGGGTTAGGAAACCAGAAAATCAGAACCTTCCAAGTGAACAGCTTCTACACCCCATTCTAGTCATGCTTGTGTCTCAGCACATACGTGTGTGGACACACACACACACACACATACACACGACCCTTCTGGGCACTCCTTTTCCTGCTTTGCAGGATGAAATGCAAATCCCGCCTATAACCGTCATCTATGTGCCCTACTTTGCAGCCCCACAGCAACCCCCCCCCCTGTCCTGTCACACCCCTGAGCCCTCACTCAGGCTGCCCCTTTCACCCAGAATGCCTGGGCAAAATCCTAACCGTCATTCAAGACCCAAGTTAAATTCAATTCAGATTTCCCTGGATGGGAAAGGGGCAGAGAACACTTTCTGCATGAGTTTTAGTTAGCACCGTGTGTGGTGTAGTCGTCTTGAAAGCCCATCTGGTTCCCCCGCAAACCCCCCCACCTTTGGTATGATTTCTAGTACTTCTCAGTATGCATTTGTTAATGGGAGGAGTGCTGGTAAATGTTATCCAGATCCAAGATATTTGGTATTCAGCTTTCTATCCCCCACAGTAACATACCAATAAATGTATGATTTAGCAAAGGAATAAATGAATGACTAAGTGAATGGATTCTTGAATAAACCAGGGCAGATGGATGCTTACGGAGAAGTAGGATGAAGTCCAGTGCTGCCTTCTTGCCATCGCTGGTCTGGGGGTACATTGGCATTTTATGCTCTGCCTCGGTTCCTTCATCCATCAAGCAGGAGTGAGAAGAATAAAGCCTCAATGAGTTTCCTCGACTACAAGACACAAGTGCCACATGAGCAGCTATTCCTGGCCCAATGGTGGTGATGGGGGACAGAAACGGCCTCTGGTCCACTGGAATTCTGCGCATGCCCTCTGAGGGCCTAGTTAGCCACCTGGCCACATGTCTTGTGTAATGCCCACCTCAACTCCACACCCTGGAGACCCCTTTCCTCATGTTCCAGGTCAGGACAGAGACCCCTTAGAGAGCTTAAGCAGCTCCAATCCAAGGCTCCCTGCTCTTGAACAGTGCTGCTGACTTCCCTCCTTCCCTGACCTTTTCTTCCCCGACCCCTTAAAAGACCTTCTTCTCCTGCTTTCATTCTGCTGTCTTCCTTCCCTGCAAACACTTGGAAGGACAGAGAAGTGGGTGAGTGGTTCAGGCAGCTCTGGCTCTGATATCCATGTCTCTGCTTTTCTGGGCTTTTCGAGGGCTGCGGTCTATGGCTTATTCAGCTGAAGAGTGGTGGAAGCCAGTTTTCTCCACTCAGGAATCTGCTCCTTCTCCTTCTCCAGCAGCACTCCTCATCCCCTATGCATCTGCCAACAAACACAAACACAGACCTCCAAGTGTTCCTGCCCCTTCCAGGCTATGAGGGGGTGAGGAACAGCCCTCCAGATAGGTGGGCAGGTCCTTCCTCTCCTGATAGCGGCTCTGCAGGGCAGAGCCTGGAGGTCCCTGCGCTGTTCTTCACTGTGTGGCTTGTTCCCTCAGATTGCCGAAGGAATGGCATACATCGAGCAAATGAATTCGATCCACCGCGACCTGAGAGCAGCCAACATCCTGGTGTCTGAGACCCTGTGCTGCAAGATCGCGGACTTCGGCTTGGCCCGCATCATTGACAGTGAATACACTGCTCAAGAAGGTGGGCGGAGCCCCCATCTACAAGGGAGACCTTGGGCCTTACCTTCCCCAACTCCTTAAACCCCCTTGTGCTTCTCCTTGACACTTCAGAGAAGAGCTTTGTGTTTTTTCCCAATTCTGGCCTCACTCCCAGGTAGATCAGTGTTTCTGTAAAGGGGCTTCACTAGTGTCTGATGAGGAATGGTTTTGTGATGAAGTAGGTTTGGAGATGCTGCATAGGCTGTTCAGACCCTCTTTGGAGATTCCTGGTGCACACCAACATATGAAAGGCACTGACAAGTCCTGCAGCAAAGAAACAGCATATATTTGCTTCACCTGTCTCTCCAAAACTAATTTGAGCCCAAGGTACCTTTTTCACTTGGCTTCTGTAAGCCTCCCACAGATATAGGGTTTCTCAGAACACACTATGGAAAACATTTTTTTGAAGCATGAATAGGCAGTAAATGCTTATACCTGAATTAGGGTTTCCACAGAACACTCGGCTTTTCTTCATGAGACAAAAAAAAAAGAAAAAAATCTTCATGAAAAGATTTAAAATGGTCAAATACATGTATCAAGTAAGCTAGCAAGCAAGCTGAGCATATTAATCAGTTGGCACAGGAGAAGGATCAATAGGGCTTGTTCCCTGAGGAAGCTTCAGGCTGGCTGGGGAAACCGAGAAAGCAGGACAAGGAAGGAGGTAATCCCATGCTGAGCTGTATGCTGTCTACTCTAAATGCTGACCAGGCTGCAGCTCCCCAGGGGGCTTCACAGGACAGCGGGATTGGAATGCCCTCCTCACCGTGACCCTAGGTGGCACACAAGTCCCTTGTCATCAGTTCCATTTTGCAGGTAGGGATTAAAAGGCAGGGAACAGTTAAGGTGAATTGCCCAAACGATGGATTTCTGTTATTAAACACGTGAGGTGGAAATGACTCTTCTGTCCCAGGTGGAAACACATATGGGTTGCCTTGTGAAGCCCACGGAACCAAGACCCAAACAGGGTGACAGAGGCTGTCTCTTGGGCTGTGCACCCCTAGAGTCTTCAACATGCCTACTCATGTGTTCTAGTGGGTCTTAGTGGTTCTCTGGAAGCATCTCTGGAAGCACTCTAGGGCTGTGCACCCCTAGAGTCTTCAACATGCCTACTCATGTGTTCTAGTGGGTCTTAGTGGTTCTCTGGAAGCACAACCAGAGATGGTGGTCCAAGGCCTGCTAAAAAGGGGGAGGGAAGGTGCATAGGGACAGTCCGTCATGGCCTCACAAAGCTGCCTGTGGCTTTTCTCATAGGCGCCAAGTTCCCCATCAAGTGGACTGCCCCAGAGGCCATCCATTTTGGGGTGTTCACCATCAAAGCAGATGTGTGGTCGTTTGGAATCCTCCTGATGGAAATCGTCACTTATGGGCGCGTACCCTATCCAGGTAGGCGGCTTGGTCCCACAGTGATTAGATGGGCTCCCTACCTTCCAAAGATGACTGCAATGACAGATATCCCATCCTTGGTGCCTGGAGCTGCCCACATCTATGTCAGAATGGGGTCCCGCAGTTGGAACAGAGACTCATGCATGTCACTCTGGAGACAGAGGCTCTGTGCCCCTTCCTCAACATTGCTTTGGCAACAGGGCTGTGCCCCTTCATTCAGGAGAGGTCAGTAAACCCCCAAACCAGGAATTAAGTGAAGGTCAGTGTCTGAACTCAAGTTCACTCCAAATTGGTTCTCACTTGAGGACAGCTTGTCTCTCCTCTGGCCTTGCACCTTGGGTGTAGTTCTGGAAGCCGTGTTCTGACTGTACAACTTCCCAGCCCTCCCCCCGCCCCACTGGGCCGCTAAAGGGCTTGGCCAACTCAGCAGCCTACAGCCAGCGGTCTCCCTCCGCGGGCTGGTGCATCTTCACGGAGCACCTGGCCAGCAAGTGACGGGCTTGGGCTGTGTGCCCATGGAGGTAAGCAAGACAGGGTCCCACACACGGAGGAACTGCCCGCACTAAGGAGACAACCCAAGCCTCCCCTCCAGCTGTTCTCGGAGGAATGACATGTAAATAAAGGGTTGTTTCTCAGGGGCACCAGCTGGGCAGCCCAGTGACCTGCGAGGGAGGATGCGGTGGTCTGGGCCTCACGGGCTCCCGCCGCCCCTCAGCCACGCTCTGCGTCCCGTCCGCCTGCAGGAATGAGCAACCCCGAGGTCATCCGCAGCCTGGAGCGCGGCTACCGCATGCCGCGGCCCGACTCGTGCCCGCCAGAGCTGTACCGCGGTGTCATTGCTGAGTGCTGGAGGAGCCGGCCAGAGGAGCGGCCCACATTTGAGTTCCTGCAGTCAGTGCTCGAGGACTTCCACACAGCCACCGAGCAGCAGTACGAGCTGCAGCCCTAGGCCCTGACGCAGGGACACGCGTCCGGGGCGCGCGAGGCCCGGGGTTGGCTCAGTTCTCATCCTGTAGAACTGACCAGGCATGTTCACTTCGCAGCTTATATTCTAGCCACAGCCAGCCAAGAAGGGCAGGGATGAATTGGTATGCCCATTTCTCAGATGAGGAAAGTAGAAGTAGAGGCGGCCTGACGGGTGGATCACACAGCACAGACTCTGGACATTCAATGGCAGCCCCCCCGCCCTTCCTCTGGCTGTGTGACCTTGGTGAGCCACTCAGCCTCTCTGTTCCTCCGCTGTCTTACTTGTACAATGAGGGAAGAACCATGATAGTACCTACCTCGTATGTTCCTCGAGAGGATTACATTCGTTAACCCCAGTAAGATGTTCAGAATAGTGCCCGGCAAACGCCTGGCACACCGTTAAACGTTTGACTTCGTGTGACAACCCTGAGCTGGCGCCAAAAGCAAGAAGTCGGCTACAGGTGACTGGGGAGTCCGGCTGCTCCCACCTGCGCCGTCCGCGCCCCTGTCCTGCTCGCTCTCTGCTATCCCAGAAGCAGGACTGGGTCCTCTGAGATGTCCGTTCAGAGAAGCGTCCAGCGCTTTGGGGGCTTTTCCGTAATAAAGTCACAAGATCTGACCTTCGCCGTGTCGTTACTGGGGACAAGCCTGGACCTCGCTACGTGACACAGGTGGTTTGCATGAGTGACGCGGCAAGGGACTCGCGGATTTGTGGAAACCGAGCCGGGCCTCAAGGACAACACCGCAGACCCAGGGGTCATGGCCTTTTAGGGGAGGCTTGAGCGGGGCCGGCAGGTGGCGCCCTCACCTCAGAAATCCCTGGGCTTCTGGCCTGAGCCCAGGACCCGTTGCTGAGGCCTGGCAGTGGGAGAGTGCGAGCTGCACTTGTTGGGGGTGCGTGCACGGGGAGCGAGCGCCCTGGGCTCTGAGTCCTGCGACCAGGTGCAGCAACGAGGTGCGCACGGTGATGGGGTGGTAACACCAGGAAACATTCAAGGCTTCACACTGTTCAGGAGGCTCGCTATTTGTCATGGTTTTTGTTGTTGTTGTTGTTGTTTTTATTTATAATAGATTTATTATTATAGATTATTATTAAATAGATTTATTATGATAGATTTTTTTGAGAATTTAGGTTTATGAAAAATAAGTGGAAAGAATAAAGAATGTCCATTTACCCCTCACCCCCGCCCCTCTATTTCCTCTATCATTAACATCTTGCCATAGTGTGGTTCATTTGTTACAAGGACAGGCCAAATTAACACATCATTACTAGCTAAAGCCCCTAGTTTACATTAGGATTCGCTCTTTGTGTTATATTGTATGCGTGTTGGACAATGTATAATGACTTGCCTCCAGCATTACACTATCATATAAAATAGTTTCAATGCCCTAAAAATCCCTTATGCTTCTATTCATCCCTCCCCCCCTTTAAACCCCTGGCCATCAACTTGCCATGTTTTGACCCCTCTGATCCTGGTAACCCAAGGAATATTACGATGTTGTGTACAGAGGAAGAAAGGCAGGCACAAAGAGATTGAGTGGTATTCCCAGGTCACACTGCTTATTAGTGGTGGGAGGGGGTTGTGGAGGCGAGCACAGCTGCTGGACTATGGCAGCAGAGTCTTGGTGGGAGCTGCTGGGCTGGGACAACCTCACCGCAGGAGCTGCCCCTGTAGGGGAACAGAGGTGACTGGGCAAAGAAGAACAAACATCTGTATGTTTGCATCCTTGGGATTTCCAGTATGCATTCCTGTAAGGTCCTTGGGATTTCTAGTATGTGTTCCCATACTGTCTATGGATTCTCAAACAGCTCTGGGGAGGCATCACCATTGTTATCAAGCCTATACTCCTTTCCATACAAGAAATAAACGACAGAGGCTCCACACCACGAAGCTTATTCAGAGGCTCTTAGCTGGCCAGTGCTGGACCCCAGATTTGAACCCATTCTTTGCCCCCAGCCCCTCTCCACAAACTACTACGTTGGTGAACACAACACTCCCAGGAGCAGGCGAAGCTGGTACGCGGAGGTGAGGCAGGCTTACATGGAGCCTAGTGAGTGTGTGTGAAGCAGGCAACATGGTCAGATTGGGGCTTGGACAGATCTCCTCTAGGCCATCCAGGATTTGGGAGGTAGAGGGCTCTAGGGACAAGAAACCTTGTCCTCAGGGCAGTGGGGAGAGGGAGGGGCAGAGAATCGCCTCTGAGTTCCCCCAGGAGCCATGGGCACTTTGGGCAAGAGTACTGCGGAGTCTTTCAGAAAAAAAATTCACAGCTCAGCCTCCCCCACTCTGGAGGAGGCCTAGAGCCCACGCCCCATCTCCTCAGAATATTTGGGAATTGGGGCTATCAGGGCTAGACCCCAAGATGAGGGAACATGGCTGGAGGGAACTAAGCTGGAATTCAGGGTAACCTGTAGAGGGTTGGGGAGGGCACCAGACACAGATCTGAGCCCGTAAGGCTTACAGATGAGCAGGGTCTGAGAGGACCTAAGAGTGACTCTGGAGGGAGGACTGGAAGGAATCCTATCAGTCAGATAGAAAATGAATCCCACCTTCCTGCTTAGCAGCCTGGACCTACAGCCTGGGCACCACCTCCCTGTCTCTCATGGCCCCTCTGAAGTAGTTTCCAGCAACTTGGGATCCAGCTGTCCAGAGCTGCAAGGCCTGGGGCTGGCTCGTCACCTCGCTGGACCCCACCACCTTCCCCATAAAGATGAAGTGGGTTCTCTCGGTGCTTTGTAACTGCACTGCTTCTAAAAATCACTTCAGCTCCTTGTTTTGAAAAACAGGTTTCTTGGGGTGCCTGAGTAGCTCAGTGAGTTCAGTGACTCTTGGTCTCAGCTCAGGTCATGATCTCGTGGGTTGTGGGATCGAGCCCAGCACTAGGCTCAGTGCTCAGCAGGGTGTCTGAGATTCTCTCCCTCTGCACCCTTCCCAAGGTGCTCTCTCTCTCTCTCTCTCTCAAATAAATAAAGCTTCAGGAGAACATAATAAATAAAAGACAGGCTTCTAGTCGCTCTCTGGGATTCTGATCCAGCAGGTCTAAGGTGGGATCTGGAAACCTCATCTTTCCTAGAGCTCTCAACCCTGGCTGCAGTTCAGATGATGGTGCGGTGAAGGTTAGACCATAACACAGGGGAAGGAACATCTAAAAATACCAGTGCCAGGATTCCAGGAGGGGCCTGACCATTGGCACATTTTAGATGTCTGCAGCTGATACTAGAGTTCAGCCAGGATTGGGAAACATGGGGCTAGGCTGCATGGGGTTGGGAAGGACCCTTCCCAGGAGGGCAAGCTGCAAGACAGCAGGGGTTCCTAGTCTGATGCTCAGGCCGTGGAATTGCAAGACCAGTTCATGTCTGTTGCTTTTCCTAGTTCTCAATGCAAGTCCTAACCTGCAGAAACTAGAAAAGAAACCCGTGAGCCCAATGTTTTCTCAGACCCACCTTGTCAGGCTCACAGAGGTTTTCTGGAGGTGAGGCTGGAGCCCAACCTTGAGGGACCAGAGAGACTTTTCACCACCAGGGGGCGCCCTTGCCTCAGCGGTGCCCAGAACTGAGCCTGAGTGCCCCAGGAGGTTTTGTTAGGACAATCGTTCAATTTATAAAGACCCAGAAGCTTTTCAATTCCCAGCCAGAAAGTGAAGTGTGAGAGGATGTGGAGAGAGATGCAGCATGACAGAGATAGATACAGAGAGAGACAAGACGGAGAGAAACAGAGACACCGAGAGAGCCTGAATGGGCAGAGGCGACATTTCTTGCTCTGGGAATTTGTCTTCCGAGTGGGAGGGCTGCTCACTCAGGGCTGTGGAGGTCCTATTCTCCCGCCAGGATCTGCGAGTGGGAGGAAATCGCAGGGAGAACTCGGGCCTGAGATATTTGATCGCTGCCCGTCTCCCAGAGCTCTGGCGAGGAGCACACCCGGCCTTGGACCCAGACGTCTCCCTGCCTGTGATGGAAACCCTGCCTTCCTTTCCCTCTTCCTCCGCGGAGGCAGGACACATGTGCAGCAATGGAATTGCTGCAGCATTTGAAAATGAAGAACGGCAAGATCTTTGGGGTTACATAGACCTGGGTTCAAATACAAGCACTTCCTTTCCCAGGATGTGTGACCTTGGACCCTTGGCTTGATTTCTCTGAGCCTCAGTTTCTTCATCTATAAAATGGACATAAAATAAAAATACCCAAAAGAGGGGCACCTAGGTGGCTCCGTGGGTTGAGCTTCCAACTCTTGATTTTGGCTCAGGTCATGACCTTGGTGTCATGGCATTGAGCAGCCTGGCATTGGGCTTCACAAGTTTAACACAGAATCTGCTTGAGATTCTCCTTCCCTTTCCTTCTCCCGGCATCCAGTCACACTCTAAATAAATGAGTGGATGGATGGATGGATGGATGAATAATCTTTTTTAAAAACACCTAAAATATAGGCTTGTTTCGAGGTTTAGACGAAATAGTACATACGAGGCATTTATCATTGTGCCTGTCTTCTGCAAATGCTCAGAAATGTTAGCTCTTTTTTTTTTTTTAAGATTTTTTATTTATTTATTTGACAGACAGAGATCACAAGTAGGCAGAGAGGCAGGCAGAGAGAGGAAGGAAAGCAGGCCCTCCTGCGGAGCAGAGAGCCAGATGTGGGGCTCGATCCCAGGACCCTGAGATCATGACCTGAGCAGAAGGCAGAGGCTTTTACCCACTGAGCCACCCAGACGCTCCAGAAATGTTAGCTCCTATTATTATTCTTAGGATAGCCCCCAGAGAAAGGCCTTTAAAGACACTGAGTCACAACCTCCAACACCTTACCTGGGTTTCTCTGTCCTCTGTGATCTGTCTCCAGACTTGGGCTTCTAATACCACCAGTATTCTGTTCTCCACTCATTGCCGTGATTTTTCTTTATCGTCTCTCACACCCCTCCCACCTTCGAGGAAGAACTTCAAAAAGAACACATGGGATTTGAAGTCAAGGACCTAGGTTTAGCAGCACTTTCCGGCTGTGCAACCTTGGATAAATAACTCAAGTTCTCGGAGCCTCCACTTCCTTGTCTGTGAACAGGTGAGAACAATGACTCCCTTGCAAGGTTGTTTTAAGGATTTAAAGAGTAGTTTAAAAATGGAATGGTAGATTGGGCTGCCGGAACAAGTACCACAGAGGGGACGTCAGCCACAGAAATGTCTTTTCTCATAACTTTGGATGCTTGTTTCAGAAACAAGCTTATTTGGTGTGGGTAAAATTCTCATCTACAAATAAGTAAGATCCACAGAGAAGCTGGTACACCAGTGGACCAGCTCCTTTTTTTTTTTTTTTTTTTTAAGGTTTTGCTTTTAAGTAATCTCTCCACTCAACTTGAACTCCAAGCCTAGTTCGAGAGTTTCTTGCTCTACCGACTGAGCCAGCCAGGAGCCCCAGCAGAGCACCGGCTTCCTGTAGGACGGTCTAGATTTACACAAAAGACAAATCTGTCTTTAAAATGAAATGATTTATTTTATAGAAGGGTCCACCACATATTCCTTCAGGTACTTTAAAAAGCAGTCTTTGAGGTTCCTCAAGCCTCCTGTCGTCCTCGGTTTTGGTTTTGGCTGTGGTCAAACACCCCTCACATAAAATGTCCCTACCAGCGCAGGCACTTTCCAAGTGTGCTGGTCCGCCGTGTCCCGTTCCCTCACATTGCCATGCAGCCACCAGCACCCTCCACCTCCAGAACTTCGTCTTCCCAAACTGAAACTCTGTCTCCACTGAATGCCAGCTCCCCCCTCCCCTTGCCCAGTCCCCTCCACCACCCCCAAGCTCGCATTCTACTCTACTTCCTGTCTCTGGGGATTTGGCTGTTCTAAATTCTCATGTAAATGGAAATTTGAATCCTATAGCATGTGTCCTTTGGTGTCCACTTATTTCATTCGGCGTGGTGGCCTTCAGGTTCATCTGTACCGTGGCCTGTGTCAGAATTCCCTCCTTTGAGACTGAATGAGATTCCACTGTGTGTTGTCTGTCTTGCATTTTGTTTATCCATTCATCTGTTGAGGGGTACTTGGGTTGTTTCTACCTCTTGGCTGTTGTGAATAATGCTGTTACGAACATGGGGTACAAATATCTCTTCAAGATTCAAGCCTGGGGGTGCCTGGGTGGCTCAGTCAGTGTCGGCCTTCGGCTCAGATCATGATACCGGAGTCTTGGGATTGAGTCCCACATCGGGCTCCTCGCTCAGTGTGGAGTCTGCTTCTCCCGCTGACCCTCCCCCATCTTGTGTGCTCTCTCTCTCTTACTCTTTCTCAAGTAAATGAATAAAATATTAAAAAGAAAAAAAAACAGATCTAAGTCAGGACCATAGAGTAGTTCTATTTTTCTTTCTTCCTTTCTTTCTTTCTTTCTTTCTTTCTTTCTTTCTTTTTTGGAGAGAGAGAGCCCATGTGCATGAGTAAGGGGTGGGGCAGAGGGAGAAAGAGGGTCTTAAGCAGACTCTCTGCCAAGGGTGGAGCTCCGCCAAGGACCCTGACATCATAACCTGAGCCAAAACCTAGAGTCAGATGCTTAATGGACTGAGCCACCCAGGCGCCCTATTTTTAATTTTTTACAGAACTGCTGTAATGTTATCACAGCAGCTGCTCCGTTCTGCGTTCCCAGCAGCCTGCACAAGGCTTCCAACTCCTCCCCACTGATGTCTTCTGCTTGTTTTGACCCAGCCCTCTTACTGGGTGTGAGGTGGACGCTGTCATTTAACAGCAATCACCCAATATCGTTCAACTCTGGGCCCCACAGAACCTCAGGTCCTTCTGACAGGCCCTCAGGTGACTCTGGGTTTCTAGGGGTGCGTTATTCCCTGTGTGTGCTTGACAAACGGCTCCGGGATGGTGTCTCTGCTGTCTCCCACAGGACACAGTGGCTCAGGGGCCTTTGTAGGCTTGGCTGAGAGGTCCCAGGTGAGTGGAGGTCCTGAGGTAGGGAATAGCACTCTATTTTGAGGAAAAAACCTCTCAGCTTCCTTCCAGGGGAGTCCACCCCAGCACCACCTCAGGGTGACCTGAACTTGCCCAAGGCTCTCACCAGCCATCCCCAGGTGGGCCTTCACCATGGTGGACACATGTGAAGGTGTTCACAAGGGTTTGCAGGACACGCAGCATCTCCATCCTCACTGGAATGAACTATGTCCAGCTTGGGACACTTGGCCGTAGGAGAGAGAGCAGAAGGTATCGGCCACCAGGCAGATCAGGGAAGACAAGAGACACCTGGACCTCCAACGGGCTTGTGGTGAATCCTGTAGCCAAACTGGGCTCTTCAAGTTTTCTGGAATGGACAGCCAACCTTGATACCATGTTTAGAATCTTAGAGAGCTGAACAAAACTTTCCTGATCAGTCAACATTTATTGAGTCTGAAGTACCATCACAACCTGGAAAAGTAGATCCTATGATCCTCATTTTATACATGAGGGGACTGGGGCACAGAGAGGTAAGTAACTGGTCCAAGGATACACAGCCGGTAAGTGGTGGCATGAGGACTCACTACTTAACCATTCTTCCAGAAAGACTCTGGTCAAGATGTTCCAAGCTGGGTTCCTGGGAGCCTTGGGGATCTATGGTGGGTCTTGGGAGTAGGAAGCTCCCAGTAGGATGGAAGTAGGAGTTGAGAAGGCCCCACTCACCCACTTCAGGCACCAAGGTCCCTCTTCCTATCTATTTCACATGTTCAGCTGCCCTACAAGGGTTATTTCCCTGTCCACCCAACACACTCGGATTCCTGGTGGGCAGATGTTCGTTGACGCCGGGTTTTTCTGAAAATAGAAATCCTCATATCTGAGCACTCTCCAAATCAGGTTAGTTGATTCCCTAGAAATCTCCATTCCGTAGCCATGCCAGAAGAGCTCTTTATTTCTTGGAACAGATCATAGAGCCTTAAACACACTTGCCATTTACAAAAGGGTGTACTCGCTTTGTGTTGCCTGGCATGTTTTCCCCGGTTCCTCTTCCTTCAGGCCAAGAGGAAGGCAGTGATGCTGGCACATTCCCCGCCATCACATCAGAGAGAGTGGAGGGGCTGGAACGCAAATCCCAGGCTCCTGGCTCCATGCCAGCACTTGAGGGACCCAGCAAGTGCACTGAGATTAAACGTGCACTTGAGAAGTGAGGAACAGGGCAGACACAGCCTGCGCAGGGCCTGCTGAGTGGCCCTTGAGGGGCAATCATTTTAATAAGGTTAAGCAAAACGTTCCAAGAGGATGACAGGGAAGTTTTGTGAATGCCTGGCGGAAAAGAAGCAGGGGAAAGAAACATCTGGCACCGATGAGGCCACCAGGCTTAATGGATTCTCATCCTTGAGACAGCAACGTGGCCCCTAGAGAGGTGAGGTGGCCACAGCCCCCAGGCATGAGGTCAGGAACTGTGCTGGTGATTCATAGAGTAACAACTCCGCCTGACATCAGCCAGAGACCTAAAAATAGCCACCAGAGAATGTCCAGAAGATAATGGGAGAAAGTCAAAATTTGTGGGCAGAACAGTGGCTGCACATGGAAAATGTCTCACTGGCACCTGCAGAGAACTAGCGACCTTTCAGGTCCTTTCTTGACCCTGAAGGGATACAGCAATGGGGAAGATGAGAAGCTACACCCAAAGAACCTTTAAGTCTGCCCTCATCCATGGGAGCTTAAGTCTCATACCACTCGTGCTCATGATTGAGGATGCTGGTAGCAATGCCATTTACCAACGTTACATGTCAGGCTTAAGCTCTCCTTAAGCTTTATACGCATGAACTCATTTAGCCCACAAGACAACCATCAGAAGCAGGTTCTG
This sequence comes from Mustela nigripes, assembly GCF_022355385.1. Lineage (NCBI taxonomy): Eukaryota > Metazoa > Chordata > Mammalia > Carnivora > Mustelidae > Mustela > Mustela nigripes. The sequence goes on along the minus strand of NC_081557.1, from coordinate 117,804,952 downwards.
ATACTAGTCGCCTTTTATAAATAAGAAAACCAAGGCTCTCAGGCTCTCGGGGGTGAGGTCATCTGCCAAGAACAAGCAACTAAGACTTGAGCCCAAGAACACCCAACTAAGTAAGACTCAAGCCTCTGAGCAGAGCCTCTCCCAGCTAGAATTCCCTAGGAGAGGGCGCGAGCTGAGGCTTTGAGGCTGCCCACTGCACAGCAAGCTGGAGGCAGAGCTGGAGCTGGCCCCAGAATCCACTGGTGGGGGCTTTGCCCACACCCCTTTGGCCTCTCTCTCATGCCAGTCACCAATCATGTGGACGGAGAGGTTTTGGAAGAATTGGGCAGTGTGTTCACTTTAACTCTTGGCTCTGCCTCGTACTGGCTATGGAATTCCCTGACAAATTATTTAAACTCTCTGAAACTCAGTTTCATCATCAATAAAGTGGACACAAACATACCTCAAAGGGAAGCCAGGATGAACTGAGGTAATGTACATGAACCTGTGGGTACAGGGTTGTGCCCACAGTAGGATAGCAGCACATGCATGCTCCCATCCCCCTGTTAGAGCTCAGGCCAGACATCGTCCTCCCTGGGTCACCTGGGAGCCAGTGTGGGAGCCCTGCCTCCCCACCCCCACCCCATCTGCCTCCATCTCCAATCAGCAGTTGAGCCCCAAGGCTACCACATCTCTGTGGCTAGCAGAGACTGACAGGGCCTGATGGGAGCCAGTCCCAAGGGGTCTGAAGGCAGATTACTGAGGACTGATGAGGTGAAGAGGGATCGCTGTCATGAGCTGACAGAGTTGCCTGGGAAGATGGGAAGGCAAGAGGGTAAGGGGGTTCCCTAATCTCACCTGATGTCTTCTGGAAGGACAAGGGTACCATCTGGGGACATCGCCGCTGGAACCTTTCCTTCTGTGCCAAGATCACTGCATCTCTTGGTTAAAATTAGCTTCCTGCTCATTACTCTGGACTGAATGGCCTTTTCCCATGAACCACCAGGACTTGGTCTTGTACAGATAGGGGCTGGGCTGTGCCCTCTATTTTCCAGAGAGCAAACAGGGCACCTGTTTCCATTCAGGAGACTGGACAGGAGGTGAGGTGTGTGCATGAGAGTGTTTACACATGTGTGCAGGCGTATATAACCAACCAAACCAGGGGACCCAGGAAGAAGTCTGAACCCTAGAGTCATCGTTGGCATCATTCTTTTTTTTTTTTTTTTTTTGAGATAAAGTGAGTGGAGGATGGGGGTTAGAAGGAGAGGGAGAGAGAGAATCCTCAAGCAGATTCCCCACTGAGCGCAGAACTCAACATGGGGCTCCATCCCAGGACCCTGAGATCATGACCTGAGCTGAAATCAAGAGTCGGCTGTTTAACCACCTGAGCCTCCCAGGCACCCCTGGCATCATTCTTTGATTGTGCTGTTTATTTCTTACTTCCAAGGCTCCCATGTGACATCTGGTGACATCATCTCACTCCTGCATAGTTCTAGCTTTCAACAGTAGGCCCAGTCCACCCACATGCACCACACCTGAACCCCAGGAGATTCACTTATTCACTTCACCACACCTGAACCCCAGGAGATACTTATTAAGTGAGGGAGCAAATGACAAAGAAAAACAAAATGGTTTGGCTAGACAGTCCCCTCTGTTAGGCTGAGCTGTGTCATTTCCCACCACGTCCCCAGTTCCTGGCACAGGAAAACGCATAGGGAACATGGGAAGGGCACAGTGGATATTTGTCAAACATATGAATGATTGGGAGCAAGTTGAAATTTTGCTCTTTGCCCACATGCCCCTAGATAATAACATACAAGCCAAAACATGCTCCATGAGAGTCAGGCAAGGATGGTTTGAGCCATGTTAGCCAAGGAGGCTGAGACTGGGAAGAAAAGAGCACAGTGGTCAAGGATCCAGAGGCTCAAATTCTGCTCAGCTGAGTGACTGATTCCTCACCCATCAGGTGCATCCACCAGTCAGGGCCCCTGCCCAAAGTGGATGAGACGGTGCCTCTCTAGCCCTCTACATGATGGACAGTCAACATAGGGTAACCATTAATATTTTTACCAGATTTCCCCCAGAGAAATGTGGGTTAAACATCCAGAAACATAGGATGCAGAGGAGACCCTCATGAAGGACATAGGAACAAGTTAAAAATAAGCATTAGACAGGAGAAAATATTTGTGATGCTTATATCAAAAGCATTTCTGCAAAGAAAACACAAGGAGCTCTTCCTGGTCTCAACAACCTAAAACAAATAGACAAATGATAAGACACAGGAAAGAGAACTTCAAACACCTAATAGAAAGAGAACTTCAAACACCTAATAAACATAGGAAAATGTGCCCAACCACAGCAATAAATGGAAAAATGCAAATTAAACAGCAATGCAATATTTTTTTGACATCCAAATGGCAAAATGGCAATACTGCTAATATTCAATCATATTGGGGATGATGTGGGAGAATGGTTCCCCTCCTCATCAAGTGTTGTTGGAAGTGTAATTGGATAAAGTCTTTTGGGAGGGCGTTTTCGACAGCACCACCCCAAATTGGAGATGTATATACTCAGTGATAAAGCAGTTGTCCTTCTAGAAGTTTATCCTACCCTAAAACGTGCCCCCAAAGATGCATGTACCATACCCTTCACAGCAACATGTTTGCCAAACCAAACAGCAAACACTGAGAACAACTTAAAGGCACAGCAGTGGGGAAGGTATAAGTCAAAGAGGACACACTCATTTTTGGCATTAAAATGAATGGGGCACTTCTCTAGTTACTGATACAGAAACATGACCAAGACATGTCAAGGAGAGGAGAAAGGTGGAGGAAAACTTCACATATGGCATGACTCTACATACACACAATTTTATATTTATCACACATGCACATTTATGTGTCTATAAATATGCCCCAAAGGGATCCAAGTGATACCCACCCAGGAGAGCCCTGAGTGACCTCCGGGGGGTGGGGCGCGACTAATGGGACAAAAGCGGATAAGGGAGGGCACTGTTCTTCCGAATTGCTCCAGACTTTTAGTATGAGAATGCATTAATGCATTGGGAGAAACAAAAAAGACAGGCAGAGGTCAGTGATGGATTGGTCAGTGCAATTGTGCCTGGTGGCAGAGAATGGATGACATGACCCCTGGGGCTGGGTCCAGCCCTGGGGCTGTAAGCAGCCTCCTGGGGTTGGGCCTCCCTTACCTACCCCCCACACACACACCCAGTTCCAGCCTATTTCCTCTCCAGATAGCACCCTCCACCAGGTTATCATCCGGCTCTGAGCCCTGCACCACGCCTTTAATGTGCCATCACGTGGCTTATCGGCTTATCGTCCCTGGCCCAAAGCAGGGCGGGTGGGAGGTCCAAGACTGCGCCTCACCCGAAGTAGACTGGCGCTGCTAGATGGTGGGAATCCCCCACCTCTTAGCTTGGGTCAGCAGCTAATGCTGTGGGGGTAGGGGATTAACTCCCTACCAGCAGCATCTCCTCTCTCTACCACTGGGGCATCCCTGTGATAGTCCTCAGACAGCCGTCTCTTCCTATTACAGCAGTTAACGTGGATTGTATGTCTACTAGGTACCAGCCCTGTGTTAGGGAGTGAGCGTGCTTTTTTTCTTCTTAATATAGACATCACACTAACAGATAGGTACTAGGGTGTCCACATCACAGATGGGGAAACTCTCAGACATAATAAGCGACCAAAGCCACCACCGAACATAGGACAGAACCAGAATTTCGACCCAGGCCACTGTATGGACTTCTGCCCAGAAAGCAGGAGGTTGAGTGGACCTTATCTATTCTAGATCTTGGTCACCGCCAGGTGCCCCTCATCCCAGCAGGGACTCATCCTGCCTTCTTATCTTTCGAAGTTGGTAAGGGACCCTCTCCACTGGGGGTAGCACACACAAATGTCATTAAACTTAGCCCAGCTAATTAAGAATTTGTCTTCTGGCATTTTGAAGGAGCGGAGTAAAAAGAGCACTTCACAAGATCAGACACTTGGCAGGCCTCCCAGAACCTCAGCCATGCCATTTGCCAGCTTCAGTTTTCCCATCTGTAAAATGGGTATAATAAAAGTACCTCAGGGGTGGTAAAGGAGGCATTAATGTACATCACGCTCTTGGGTGTCAAGTAAATAGGTGTCAAGAGGAAAGATTAAATGATCTTTGAGGTTTCTCCCAACTCTATTTATAATCATGACTGACCAAGGTGAAGTTTTCTTGGTACCGTCTATGAGAAAATAGGATTGGCCAAACCAGAGTAGTGAGACTGCGGAGGAAATACTTCTGAGTTGAGGAAACAACTTGCATAAGGCTTCCAAGAACCTCTGGAAACCTACCAAACACATTCACCACAGATCTTCTACTCTGAAAGCAATTCCCTGGCAACTCCATCAGCCTGCCCACCTCAAGTAACTTTATATCCCTGAACATATCAGGACAATCTTACTTTCAAACTCTTCACCTTTCCACCACAGTGCTTCTGTGAGTCAGGCTCACCTTCCCTTCACTGGAAAGGGTTAGTACAATGGGATGGGAGAAGGACCCCGTTGTGTGGGATCTCAGGGAAGTGTGTGGGAGTCTAGGATCTGGGGAGCTTTGGGAAAGTTTTAGAAAATTCTGGACAGAGGGGCGCCTGGGTGGCTCAGTGGGTTAAGCCGCTGCCTTCGGCTCAGGTCATGATCTCAGGGTCCTGGGATCGAGTCCCGCATCGGGCTCTCTGCTCGGCAGGGAGCCTGCTTCCCCCTCTCTCTCTCTCTCTGCCTGCCTCTCCATCTACCTGTGATTTCTCTCTGTCAAATAAATAAATAAAATCTTTAAAAAAAAAAAAAAAAAGAAAATTCTGGACAGAATCCCTTCATGAGTTTAGGGAGCAGCAATTTCTGGTCTTTGGAGAAGATAGCTGGATTTTCAGAAACTGGTCACCTGTTCTAGGCCCATCCCTACTTGTGAAACCACAGCTCTCTCCCAAGTTGAGATGCCATTTGGGCATGCAGAAAGTTGTTAGAGGCCTCAGCACAGAAGGGACCCTTATGCCATCAGAGCAGGAAAGGCATGGAGTTCCCCTAATCTCTTCTGCCTGGGCCTAAGCCCCAAGCAATTGCTGGCAAGTTACCTAGATTCTCTGTGCCTCAGTTTTCTCTTGGGCAATTTGTAGCAGCCCCACCTCCTGAGGTTACTGGGAATGCTGAGCACAGGACTGGCCTGGAGAAAGCCCTCATCCAGCATCCCCTAGCTCTTGAGGATGATGATCAAGACTTAAAGGAACTGATTGGGGAAATATCACCACCTCCTTCATTCTCCCAGAGGCCTTTGGTGACTGTGTGCCATTCTTCCAGGATCATTTCCCAGGGAGGCTGAAAGTGCTGGGGGACCCTGTCCCAGGGTGCAGAAAGAAGGTCAAAGAGTGGCGGGTATGTCTTGGGCATCGTGGGATTTGGGGACTGGAGTTTCATGGAAGAATCGGTATGTTGGAGGTGGGGGTGTCATGGTGTGAGGATGTTTTGGGGGTGGCTAAGGAAGGAAGGGTGGATCCTGGAGGTGTGTCTTAGAGGGCATCAGCCTCCTCACCCAGGAGCCCCCACCAGCAGGTCAGATATGTTCATGAGGTCTCTGGTAAGACAACATCCAGGGGGGCTGCTGCAATAGATGAAGCAAGGAAAGGAGATGGTTGGAGAGAGGCTAGAGAGGACAGAGGCAGCAGCCAGCAATGGCTTCAGGCACCTACAGGGGGCCTCCGGCAGTGGAATGGGAGTGGGGGAGATTGACGCCAAAGTGTTCATTCTGGGGTATGCGTCTTCTGAGCTGAACATTGTTCTTGGTGACTCAGATTCACCCAACACACGCTTAACGACTGGGTGCCTGGCATGGAGCCAGAAACTTCCCATGTATCATTGTGTTTCCTGCTTTAGAAACCCTGTGAGAAGGCACAGATGAAGAAACTGAGGTTCAGGAATGTTGGGTGACTTGTCCAACATGGTTTTAGACTTCCTGTCCCCTTTGTGGGACTGCCCCCCAGCTACTCACAACACAATTGGCTCCAGAGAACACTGTGACTCGAACACAGAGGCATTGGGTGAGCAAGGACTCGGAGGAAAATATGATTTCGGAACTCCAGTCAAGGACCTCCCAGCAAATTCTTTTGGGTCAGTGTGACCTTCTCAAATTTTAGGTTGGACTATTTGAAATTGCCATTTAATATTCAAAGTAATTGAATATTAACAATTTCATGGGTCTCAACCTAATAGTATTTGGAAAAATCTTATCTTAAAATATAATCAAACAAACAAACAAACAACAACAACAACAACAACAACCAAAAAAAAAACGGGTGGAAACAAGGGTGAGAAAGCAAGACCTCTGTCCAGCTCAAGGATTCTATGACTTGTCCCTTGAGTTTAATCGCAACTATGATCAGTCTTATTAAGATGAAGGTTGAGACTCAAGAGATATTACAACCCCAATTCCTGCCATCACCCAGAGGAGGAAAAGCACAGTCTTAGGGAACCACAGGCAAGTCTCTGTGGCTGGAAGAACCATAATGCTAACATGGTGTGTGTTGATGGTGAGATTCCCTGGGGAGTGGGGCTGGAGTGGGACCCCTGGTGGGCAGTCTACTCACCAACACTGAAAACCCTCCATCTTTACCTCCCCTCTCGCTCTGAGGTCCTTGTGTCCCACAAGGATTCCTGACCCCAGACTTTGATACAAATCAAGTCTTGGTGGGAATTGGTGTGGGCTTCAGTCCAGGGCAGGAGAGTGAGGTGAGCACTGTAAAGGCCAACACACTGGGATTAAAATCCTAGCACTGTCACTTCCCAGGCGTGACCCCACGCAAGCGTTCCCCATTGCTCTGCTGCATGTGCATGCCTGTTCCCTCAGCTGCAGAATCTGGCTAAAAAAGGCAACCAACTGTTGAGGGCCGTTGAGAGGGTAAGTGGAGAAATGTTTGCCAAGCACTCAGTAGATGGTAGCCAGTGTCTGGGGTAGCGTGCCTTAAGGCAGTGGGCATTTAGAAAGTGCTCATGTGAAGCCAGGCCTGGGTCCATGGGCCTGAGTGATCCTCCCCTATCTTCCCCCTTTGCTCCATCACCGCCTTGTCTTGGCCTCATCGTTGGTGGTCCTGGGCCCACCGCGGCAGTTTCTCCCTGTTGATAACTCTGGGGTCATGGGGGTCAGCCTGGGGCCAGCAGCTGGGCAGGCATCTTCCATCTCTCCCCGCTCCCTGCTGCTGAGGGACTGTGCGGGAGGCTTGAGGCTCTCATCTCAGAGACAGCGGTGTAAACACTGAGATGGACCGGCAGCAACCGCAGCAAATCTGGATGAGCCAGGAAGCACGTCGCCCTCTGCTGGAAGCCTCGGTCCCTGGGGGAGGAGGGCCGGGCGGAGAATGGTAACATCCCGTCATAGAAGAGCCTGTGCCAAGGACCCAGTGTCCCCCAGGTGTGTCCAAGGTGGGCTAAGGGATGTTCTCCGAGGACTCCTTCCCCAAAATACTGCGCCTCTAATATACTCCTTTGAGTTCTTCGGGACCACTGTGACCGTCAGGGTCCTCCTCTGCACATAGGGAATAATACACCTTCTGTACCTAGCCTGGAAGGACGGTGAGCACTGGATTGTGTGGTGTCCAGCACAGAGAAGCAGTCAGTACCAGTCAATATCATCCTGCGAGGGATTCTGCCCTCTCTAAACATCCTTTCCCAAGATGTTAGGGTGCCTGCATTGGGCCACGGAGGCAGCCTGGTCTGTGACATCTCTCAGTGAAGAGAAAATGATGGAATTACAAAACTTTGGAGTTGAGAGGTCCCTGCAGAGCTGGAGTGGCCGAGTGGCCCAGTCATACTTTCCTACTTTATAAAGGCTAGTCACATCTGTAATTCTGAGTCGTGTGCACTTTGAAGCAGGCCCTCAGCCTCTACGCCTCAATGTCCTGGTCTCCATGTGGAGCACAGTGACAATGTCCGCACCACCAATCTCATAAAAATGAGGTGAGGGACAAGAAAAAGCTTCACAAATTTAAGGTTCCTACTAGTTATTTGCATTTAGAAGTTCAAGTAGCCAAGCGTCTCCCCAAAGTAGCTTGGGCTGGGACTCACCCCAGCCTGACCTTCGGGCCGCCTCCCTTTCCTGGTCCACAGAAAGGGTGAGGTGGGAAGTCCACAGATGGGGGCCCGTGCAGCCCTGGGGCTGAAGGCAGGCTCCATCCCTCCGGCTCCTCCTTCAGTGCTAGTAGCTGACGTGCGGGGCCCATATCCTGCATGCTCAACCCCGCACGTGCTTGGCTTCGTAACCCTCTTTCCAACATCCACACGAGGCAGACGCCCTGACTTCCTTTTCCAGGCTCCCTGTGTGCAGCGCATGCTAGGTGTTATATGACGTCATATGACAGTCACACACGACCCGGCCTACCGGGGGAGATGACTTAATTATAACCGTGACCATGAAAATGATGGTGCCTGCTACTTCCTGAGTGGTTACTACACCCTTGAAGCTTGGTCCTATTACCTAATGCTGCCCTTCTGCAGTGGGGAATGTTCCTATCCCCGTTTCATAGACGAGACAACTGAGGACTCATTAGACCAATAATCAACCAGCTGAGATTGGACCATAATGTGGGTCTTTCTGACATCAGAATTCTTGTCCTCTGTTTACCATTCTTCTAGATACTCTTCCCATCTCCTTCATCCTGTGAATTAAGCCTCCACTCCATGCACATCTTCCAGCTTCTTGTAATTCTAAAAATTTTGAGCCATTCTTTTTGTTTTTTTGTACCCCTGTGTAACCCTGCCTTGTTTATTGTAAACCACCAACATGGAGCAGTCTTTCAAGGTAAGGCTGCTTCAGTTTTCCTCTGAACGATCCTGTTGACTTCTGAGCTCTGGTGTCAGCCAGGCCCTAGGCGACCCAGATCAATGTCATGGTGGTGACAAAGAGGTTCAACCCCTACTTCCCACTGAGCATCCTACCCCAAGGCCAGTGTCTTCTCGATTCCTGGCCTCTCCCTCCCATTCCCACATGAAATCAATGATGTCAAGGAAGAAATCAATGTCTTCTCTACCTACTTAACAACCCAACAATTAATTAGTTTACATTTAATTCATACATGAAAGAGAAGAAAGAGAAAGAGGGGGGAAAGGAAAGATTCTGACCCATCAGGTCAGAGGGAGCCCATCTTGGCTTCTAGAAATCATCACACATTTTCTAAACATTTGCAAACTACATGGATGGAAGCTCCATGAGAGCAGCTGGTTTTGCTCCCTGGCCTAGAACAGGGCTTGGCATATTGTAAGTTCTCAGCAAATACTTGTTAAATGAATACATCTGAAGCTCTTTACGCCTGTTTCCCTCCACCATGTTTGTTCTGGAGCCCAGTGGCTCGAGGACTTTCTCCAACTTTGTCTTCTCCTCTCTCCCCATCACCTAGCCTACTTCCCCGGACTTCTTCATACTGCCTTGGCCTTGCTCCCTGCCTCAGAACTTCCCCTGTACCAGACCCAGGATCCCAGGCTCTTTGACCCAGAGTCCTCCTTTTGAGAGCGTGGAGAGTCAGGAAATAATTGCCGAGTGATGGATTAAGAAATCAACAACTTCAGATACTTAATTCAGTCTCCTTGATTTCAATCTCTTCACCTTGGTCAGAACCGTTTGTAAGAATCTCCGTGAAACGGTTTGCATTTCCTCTCATTTCTTTTCCTCTGTATGTGTCTTAAAGTAAGCAACAAAGAAGAGGCAAAGAGACTCTAGGATGGGAAAATGAGAGGTCTGGAAAATCCCCATCTGATAATCAGGACTGAGTTTCCCAGGCTCACAACAGCTAGCCTAGCAGGTTTGCAGACTGCATTGTGTGAGAATGTTGGAGCCAGGTGAGACCTGAAATTCGGTGGTCTCTAGGGGTGGACTTGCACCTGCCCATGGGCTCCTGTTCTATATTGTGCTCATTTGGCCTCACCCACCTTGAGGGGAGACAGTGAGCATCAAGGTAATTTCATGTCCTACTTCCTGTTTCCTTCATTGGACTACCTCTTCCCCAGAACTTGCAAGACCCACTTCAGAGGAGTTCAGAATCTGCCTTGGGGTCTCTTGCCTCCTATTTCCTGCCTCTCAGTTCTGCTGGAATAGGGCTGAACCTTTGATGCATGAATCCTAACATTATGCTAAGTGAAAGAAGCAAATCACAAAAGGACAAATAATGTATCATTACAGCTGTAGTAGTCAATTCATAGAGACAGGAAGTACACTGTGGTCTCTAGGGCTGCGGAGGGGGGTGGATGGGGAGTTATTATTTAATGGGGACAGAGTTTCACTTTGGGATGGTGAAGAGCTCTGGACATGGCTGGTGGTGAAGGTTACGTAGCAATGTCAATGTCACCGAACTGTGCACTTAACAATGGTTAAAAGGGCAAGTTTTATGTTATATATATTTTGCCACAATAAAAAAACTAAAGAAAATTTAAAGTTGGCACCTAAGTTGGTAAGTAGTAGCCCTAACAATTTTTGTTGGACCTGTTATCTCTGTTTCAGAATTTGGAACAGCTTTCCAGAGGTCTAGAGTGAGTCAGCCACTTCGCTCACTGGGCCTTAAGCAGTGCTGGGCACATGGCAGGTCCTCAGCAAATAGGGAATGAGTGAATGAATGTATAAATGAATGAATGAATGACACAGTGGGAACCCCATATGCCCTCTTTCCTACCTCCCACTCCTCCCACCAACTTCTCTTCCCCTTCCTCATCAGAGAACAGAGATCAGCTGCCTTGGTCTTGATGACCCATGTGGAAGGGACCACCAGAAGCCATTTGTTCATGCTCCTTCCTGCAGTAAGACATGTTTCAGACAATCAGTGTCTGTGTTCTTAGAGGCCTCCAAGGAAGAGGTCTCGCTAATCCCCAGGGTTACGTTTTAAATGCTCTTTGATTGATGGGGTAGTCTTCCACACTTTAGTCTGCTCTGATTTAAACCTCCCACACCCACCCAGCCCATTCTTTTCCCCTGAGAGATGTGAGAGGCAGCTGGGAGAAGCAGGTGGGGGGTGCCACGCTCGGCTCAGGATAGAGAGTGGATAAGAATAGGACTCGGCCACCTTTTAAGTCCTGTCAGTCCAGACAAAATATTCTGAGGATTGATGAGGTCTTCCCTGAGGCTGGAGATGGATTGTGTGGCCTCAGGAAGTCCCCTTTCCAAGTCGTGGAATTCTCAGAGTCTGTGAGGCCAAATGAACATGGCTCTGAAGAGCCCGGGTGGTGTGAGCTGCCATTTTGGAACCTCTCTCTGATGAGCGTGTGTTTCCAGGAGTCAAAGGGAGGACAGTTAGTGACTACTAAGACTCATTGGAGACCCAGAGAAATAATTGTGCAGCAAAAGGACACCATGGGAAAATATGAACAAATAGTCAAAACTCACAAATTAAGTAAATGAATTCTTTCTGGCAACCAGAAGGAAGAGGGTTCCTGAGTGAGGGAATAGTTTGGTCGAAACTATAAGCAAATGCTGAAATGGCCTGATCTCCTAGTATTCTGTTGCCTTATTTGAAGATTAATCAGTTTTCCATAGATCTTAAAGATTATGAGTAACTGGCATTATAAGAAGACAGTATGTGTAGTAGGTACATGGTTAATTAAACGTATAAGCAGAATGTATATCACTATGGGCAGGTAATTTATTCCCACAAAAGTAATCATACTGCTATCTTCCAGTTAGTATATTTCGTATGAGAATTGATACAGGAATTATATCAGATATTCCCAAATGATGTGCTCTACAGCCCTATAGAATCAGAGACTTCTTGAGAGAGTAATACATATTAGCATATTAAAAAATGTAAAAAATACTTTAATAAAGAAGTCTGTTTCACTTTGCCATATAACATTTCTCCAAACTAATTTTCTACAAAGGCCTCTGTCCATCATTATCTATCATTCTATGGAAATAGAATTTCTTGGAATATATTTAGGAAAATGTTTAAGTATGTCATTCAAATACCCTTGACCTCCCCCATGATTCCTTAAACAGCTGATGTCCATTCACAAAGATGGACTCTGCTGTCCCGACACCAGGAATGCAGAAACACAGGAGAGCAGTCCCCATCCACCAGAAACTCATGCTGCATGCTATGGGCTACTGGCTTAGCAAGGGCTGTGTAATTTCACAAAACAACTCAATAGGAGTTGGAATAGAGAAAGCATAAGGTGCAGGAGACACACCTACCCCAGGTAGGCAATTAGGGAAGGCTTCCTGTAGGGAACCAGCCAGGCTTATACGGGGAGAAGAATGTTCTAGAAAGAAGGAAATGCTTTTGAGGGACTTGGAAACACAAGCAAAAAGAACCTACCCAGGAGACAGAAAAGAGTTTCTGTATGACTAGAGAAAAGGGTGTGCACAAAGGAATGGGGAGAGGGATGGCTGGAGGAGAAGATGGGGAAAGATCATAGCATCCACCATCTTAAGAAACATGGGCTCCACCCCAAAGGTAATGTAGCAGCAGTGAGGTTCTAAGCGTGCAATTGTCATGCCTCATGATCTTGCCAGCACAAGATGTTTGTCTGCATGGAGGCAGATCGGGAAGAGCAGATGCTGAAGAGACGATCCTGCATAGGGGATGGGAGGGACTTGAGACAAGACCTACCATTTCAGGCAAAGGCAGCATCCAGGCAAGCAATTTTTATCAGAGAAGTCAACAGTCCCACGATGGATACCATTCCCTACATAGGCAGTGAGTGACCGTCAGAAAGTTCCTCTCCTAGGAAGGAGAGATGACATGGAGATACAACAGTAATCTAGGGAAGCTTTTTTAAAAAGAGGAAGTAGTGGTGAGGAGGTAAAATAGGGTAGTGGAAACTGGGGAACAAGTGAGAACTTGGTGTCAAGGATAAAAATTAAAAGCTTTGGTGATACTGTAATAAGATCAGTGGGTAAACATGAAAACCGGAGCTCCTTAAAACTCTGGTAACTAAGATCAAGATGGACTTTGAAGCTTGGGGTTCAGGGGGTGATTAAGCGGCCTTCGCTGAGAGGTGGAGGAACTTCACGAATGCTGGAGATCAGGCAGGTCCTGATCTGAGCGGCACCTTAGCCTCCACAGGTTGGGAAGAAAGCAACAAAGCTGTTCTGGTCTATGCTGCCATCTGGTGGCTGACAGTAAAAACTGGGAGACCGGCTCTTTCTCTCTCTCTCTCTCTCTCTCTCTCAATTATTTACTGATTTGTCAAAGAAAGAGAACACAAACAGGGGGAGCAGCGGGCAGAGGAAGAAAGAGCCTGATCTGGGACTTGATCCCAGAACCCTGGGATCAGGACCTGAGCCAAAGGCAGACGCTTAACTGACTAAGCCACCCAGGCACCTATCCTATTTCTCTTTTGAAGAAAGCATGAACACTGTGCCCTCATCCCTTTGCAACATTCCTTGAGTCTCCACCCAAAGCTTAGCTCACTCCAGATCAGACAGTTGCTCATGTTTACGTCCTCTGTCCTCTCTTAACCCTGCATCTCCGCCTGAGCCCTTGCCAAGCTATCTCAGAGGAAATCTCCCTCCCCCGTTTCTGATCTTATTTTCTCTTGTTCTTTTTCTGCGTTTTGCTTTGGGACAGAAGGACATTTTCTTAAATGATCCCAATCATAGTTGGGAAAAGATAGCAAAGGGTCTGTATTAGTGGAAGGAAAATGTATGAGGTTTGAATTAAGGATAATTTTATAAGACAGAACGATATCATCCATCTTCACAGGTGAGCACTAATTGGTCTCCACCTACCTCTCCACTTCTGATTAAATCTATGTCTCCTTAGGACCCAGCAGGAAACAGACTTCTTTATCAAATTTTTCATTTTGTTCCTTTAAATTATGGGTTTGCAATAGCATTTACTTTTCATTACAAAACCATGGCATTTGAGGCACTGGGTTTAACAGATCCAGGGGTTTGGGAGGATTGGAAGTATTACTGGGTTTTTCCAGGGAAATGTGTTACAATTTCCAGATGAAGCCATCCATAAGCAGCAGCTACCTGTGCCATTAGTTCCTTAGCTTCAAGATCAAGACAAGGTCTATGGGCACAGATGTAAGTACACTGGGGACAGCAGATCCTGCCTGCTTTGCATGAAGACGACAGAGAACTCACTGATGGCATTTGTCTTTCTAGAAATACTAAGGATACCTATATGAAACAGTGAAACAGAGGGAGCCAGGGACCAAGGACAAAGCCAGAGCATTTTGAAAACCCACGACTCCTAGTGACTGTGCTCTTCACATCATGGGCAGAGCACCTGCCAAACTAAAGGCAAGGCGTCCCTGACAGGTCCACAGGTAGGACTTCCACGTGAGACTTGCAGCATGAAGCCAGGTCTAGCTAGCCAAAAGAGACTGAACTGTTACTAGGAGGCTCCCCTAGAATGCACACGAGTTATGAAGCCAGAATGATATTTGCAGGCACCAGAAGAGCTCCACAGTTCCAACTGCTGGTTCCTAAACCTATGAATGATGTCTTCTGTGCTCCTGGTCCTGGGAGAGTAGGAGCAGCTATGGCTCCTGGATGCCAGTGTCTGCCTGTCTGTCCCTGCCTTGTCTGCCTCTCTCTCACATGCACACGCACACACACACATACATGTATGTATCCGTGTATGCACGTGCACACACATGCATGCCTAAGACCTCTCCTTATTTGGGGCTGAACAGTAGCCTGTGTTCTTTCAAAGGACAGAAGAGCCACCAGCCCCCACAGGGACACTCTGCTCTTGCCTTTGCAGAGTGACCTCCCAGAGAGCCAAAACAAACTGACAAATTTCACTTGTGCGGAAACTCTTGGAAGGCTCTTCTCCTCAGTGGGGCTGCAGAGACCACACTCTTGCCCTGGAGCAGAAAAACCAGGGTACATGACAGCAGCTACCACAGGGACACACAGGACCACGAACGAACCCCACGCTCTTGTGATTTGTGAAAGAGAATAGCAATGACATTAAGATTGGGTTTTTTTTTTTCTTCTTCTTGTCTTTCTTCCTTATTTATTTTCTCTACCTTCTCTTGTTTCAGGATTCCCCATCCCTATTCCATGCCTGTTGATTCTGGAAGGTCCACGTAAAGGGTCTCTGGGCTCTTTTGCGCAGCACTTTTCATAAGGTTGCCTCGAAGACCAGGGACTCCCGTGGAGGTTGGGGGAGGCTGCCCCCCACCCCACGCACGCCCTGGCGTGGCCTGGCTCCAGTCCTCTTCTTAGCCCCTGTGTCTCCGGGTCCCTGTCCCACCCCTGCATGCTGCAGTCACCTGCCTCACTCCTTGTGGCACTCCTGTCCCACAGAGCAAACATCTGGCTCCCCATCAACTGGACAAGGCATTTGTCAGCTTTAATGGATGTACGGCTCCCAGCCCTGACATGTTTTATGCATCCCCAGGGGGCTTTGATCTCCTTGTCTACATACATAAATGAGAGGATTACCGAGACATCCAGAACAGGGCACCGAAAATGTCTTTCACTGAGGTGCTTTTGCCTCCAGCAGATAAGAGTAATAAGCTGCAATCCCCAGGGGCCATTAGGGCCCGGAGCTAGAGGGTAACTTCACTCAGGGAGAAATGGTGTAGGGAGACTGGCCTAGAAGGATCTCCCTGTCATGATTCCCCGATATTGTTTATATCTGGGTGACGTGGATAAAGAAACCGATCACTTCTGGCACCGCCTTACCTCCCTGAAGATTACAGACAACTGTGGCTGACATTTGCCAAGGTTGCTTTGACTGACTCGGTGGTGGCATATGGTTACTGTCAGCATTTCTGGACGTGGGGGCTGGGAGAGGACATGGGGCTGGGGACTGGTATTTTTAGGACACTTGGAGTCCTTGGCTGGATTCAGGCCAGCTCTCCAGACTGTTACGAAGCCTCAGTGTCACTCCTGCTTTGCCCCATCTCCTGAGAGAGAAAGGAACAGCAAAAGAGAGTTTGGGGGACTGTTGCCCTGATCATCCTCTGTCTGGTGGGTGCTGCTGGCCAGTGTTTGGGGGTGGGGTTTCTTTGAATGCACACCCAGTTTCAAGATGACAACAGAGAAAGGGTAACGAAACAGCAGAGAGACGGGGAGGAGATAAGCAGCAGGGAGGTGGGAAGGGGCTTCATTAACCATCAGCCAGGTGACTGGGGGGCCTCACAAGTTGCTCAGCTGAGCAAGCAACAGCTCTGATCCCAATTCTCTGACCCTTATTTGTTGCATAAGGCTACTGGATCTACTGACCTATTTATCATATGTGCCTATATGTTCTAGGGACAGTGAGTCAATGAGGCATCAATAAACTCAGGACTTTGCCATCATTTTCCTCTTAGGGAAATAACTGTGGGCTTTCTGGTTTGGAAGGATCCTGAAGGACCATCTGACCCAACCTCATCTAAGGTTTGAGGATCTTCTGCAGTATCACTAAGAACCATCTGCCTAAGCTCAAGTACTTCTGGTGATGAGTACCTCCCTACTACAAATCACTGGCACCTTTGATTATTATAAAGCTCTTCCTGTGTTGGGCCAAAATTTGTTTTCCCTTACCATCTACGCCTTGGTCTTCCTCCTTATCTCTAGTGCTGAGAAGAAAGAGTGTCATCTACCTCCACCTAACTCACTGGAAAGTTATACGCTACGTCTGTCAAATGGCAAAGTAAAATCAGGTAAAGTCTAAGTGCTGCCCTTCACCCAACCCTAGGCTACTGACCAACCCACCCAGGGTATTTACAGAAGTTAGAAAATGGCATCTTTCTCCCAGACTCAATACTGCCACCTGCTGGAAGACTGCACAATACTCCACGTAGTGAATAGACTCCCCACTCACTGCGGAGCCCCACTCTCCCAGCACCCCCAGACCCCCCCAGATCCCCCCCCCGCCGTCCCCCGGACTACAGGTTTTGTTTTCTTTGATTTGCTCTGGCATGGGAGAAGGAAGTTCAGGAGGCTCAACATAAGAAGGGGGTTGATCATGTGTCATCTAAAGCCAAAGTGATTTCTTAAATTTATTTTATAAGAACAAACAAAAATTTCTTAAGTATCTAGACCAATCCTCTTAAATTTCAGAAAGCATCTCACAGTTCCAGATGCTTTTAGCCCCTGTTCTTACCCCCTTTTTCTTTCGTTGCTCTGCCTTTTTTCTCTTCTTTCCTATGTTAGTGCTTCATTCTCGGGCCCCAACCTTTGCTGCTTCATTCAGGATTGGATGGAGGGAGTCTGTGATACTGAATTATGGACGCCTGCTAAAGAACAAGCTGGTTTTATCATTTTCCCAGAAATGGGAAAGGAGCCACCAGGAGCAAGCAGGAGAGGCAAGCCCAGTCTTCTCACTCCCTCAGGTTCTGAGGGCTGAGCTGGGGACCCATGTGGGGGCAAGAGGCCCAGCCCCACCCTCCAGCAGCTTCCAACCCAGTAGAGTATCTGACTTGGACTCGAGACAGACATTTCCTTCTTGGCAGAAAAGGCCATTCTGTCTGTTTGACTTGTTCCGTTACTTCCAACAATGATGTTAAGCGACAGGGATACAATATTCCACGCCCGAGTTTGGCAGAAGCTTGGAGCAACAGGTAGACCTTTGCTGTCTGTCCCATTTTAGGCCATCTGGGGATGCTGGATGGGTGAGGGCCAGCTTCTGGAGTGCAACTTTCTGGGCAGTTCTCATCCTCCAGTCCCGAACGTATTCAGCAACTGTGTGGAGTGCGGGGTTCTAGAGGATGTGACCTCTGGCAAAGCGAAAACAAGTCAGGCTACCATGACTAGGTGAATGGAGAAACAAACTGTGCTCTAGCCTTATGACAGAATATTATTCAGCCTTCCAAAAGAAGGACAGTCTCACCCGTGCTACAACATGGATGAACTTTGAGGACCTTGGCAAAATAAAAGAAGCCAGGCACAGAAGAACAAATACTACAAGATTTCCTCCTCATAATCAAACTCAGAGAGACAGGAGGTGGGACAGGGTTGCCAAGGGCTGGGGGAGGCAGCCAGGGGAATGAGTGTTTAATGGGGGCCGAGTTTCAGTTCGGGAAGATGGGCTCAGTCTGGACACTGACGTGGGGTCTGGTATCCAACACTGTGAATGTTCTCACTGCCACGGAATTGGACACTCAGGAAGAGACAAAATGTCAAGTTTATTTTGTGTATGTTTTACCACAATATCTTTTAAAAGTTGGGCTTATTTGGAGATGGGAGGTGGGCGGGGACTGCATTCAGGAGGCGGAGTGGAGGCCTGTGGGGGCTTCTCTCCGCTCACAAACAGGAAGCAGAGTTTGAATTCTTCCCTGTGGTCGCTCGTCTAGGGCAAGTCATCCTGCATGTCTAAGCCTCTACCTTGTCCTCAGTGGAGTGTGACACTACTAATCCCCCCTCCATTCCCTCCTGTAAAGAGACCATGATGATCAAGGGGAACAGCCTCTGTAAAAGGGCTTTATAAACCACGGGAGCGTGAGCAGGGGCGGGGCCGGGGGTTGGTGGCCCCGTTGCCGGCCACTGTGAGGACAAGGACTTGAGCTGCAGACTCCCCAGATCCAGGTCCACATCCCAACGTGTCCACAGCTGATTGTGTGACCTTGATCAAGTCACTCAACGCCTCAGTTTCACTTAAAGTCATTTGTAAACCGGGATCCGCATTGACTGCCCACAGGGGATGCACCAGTCAGGATCTAAGGCGAAGGGGAACCAGGGGAAGAAGAAATCTGTTCTGAGGCTTTAGTGGGGTTTAAAACTGAGGAGTGGTTAATTAGGTGATGCAATTGCTCCCAGCCTAACAAAGGGCAGGGAGGGCCCCAGAGTAAGCAGCGCAGGAAGACACCACCCTCGGTCTGGGGCACGAGGAGCAGGCTGTGTTCCTGAAGCCCAGGAACCAGAGAGATCCAGAGGATACGGAATGCAATGGGCCTGTCCCAAGGGAGCAAAGGCCTGGATCTGAGGGTAAATAAGACAGGACAGAAATGCCATCCGCTCAGCACATATCTCGTCCTTGCCCTGGTATTGAACTCTGAAACCACTTTGTCTGACAGGGCAACTTTCCCTCATAACCCAAACCCAGCAGAAGCCTGAGGGCACAGAAGCAGCCGAAGTCCACACACAGGGCAGCTCCTAGAAAGATCAGGTAGAGAGGAGTTGGGGTGAGGGGTGGAGGGACAGGGAGGTGCCTTGCACGTCGTGTCCAGGAGAGAGTACTGGGCCCTGGAAACCTGCAGTGGGGTCTGGAGTCCTGTAGGCTCTCTGTCTCCACATGGGTCTGCCCCGGTCAGGTCCCGCCTTGGATTGGAGAGCTGAGTGGGGGCTGACGAGCCAACGTTCCATTCCTGGGCCTGGTCAGGGTGGATGGGGCCCCACCTTTGTCCTGGCTGCGAGTCTGGCTCCCTCAGCCAGGCCACCTCCACGGAGGGTCACCCACCCCCTGGGGCTCTCAGCTAGCCCCCTCATCCAGGTCCCTTCCAGAGCACACGGGACTAACCCAGAGCCTCTCCACAGCTAAGCGTTCCTGCCAGCAAAGGTTTTTCTCTGACGTGCCTTCCCCACGCTGGCTCCCTCGTCCGTCACCCTGAGAGGCGGTCCCTCCCGCGGCAACACAAGAGGCAGAGCCAAGGCCCTTATCCCGCCCTTGCCTAACTCGCCAGCCCCTGCAGGAGCAGTGTGGGCAGGAGGCCGAGGCACACCATCCCACCACCTGCCGCCTTCTTCCACTTCTCACTCCCTCTTCTCCCATCCTCCGGAAGCTCGGGAGCAGAAGACATTCATGCCCCCTCTCTTGGGCCAGGCCACTCCCTTGGGCCATACTCTCCCCCATCTTGAGATGAGCTCTGCCCCCCACCCCCTTTCCCTGGGTCCAGTGCCCTGGAAGACAAAGTGCAGGAGCAGGAAGCCAGCTGACCAGTAGGGGAACAGAAGTCAGGAGGAGTTTCATCCGGGTGATAACGGACCAGCCAAGCCTGGGCCCGGAGCGTGAAGGTATAGGGACTCCCAGTTGGCCAGAAGCTGCTGGCTCACCAGACAAGGTGGCAGGAGCACTTGTGAAAGTAAAAGGGTCTTCTCTCCTTTGGATTCAGAGATTTGAATTGGGTGCTTTGGGGCTAAATGTACTGAGACAATGGATCTATGCTTTAGCCAGAGATGGGATAAAGTCTCCTTGAAGGAAGACCTTGAAGGACCCAGTCTAACAGGCAGTCTTCACCTTCCTGAGGGCCCTTGCCCACAAACACCCACTCAGACCCAGCTCAATCTGCTTTCTTGGCTCTCTGAATACCCTGATACCAACTAGCACCCCATCATCTCCCCCGTCCCCTCCCTGCCCATGTATGTGCCTCACTCTCTAGACCCATCATGCTCCTGGGAACCCCTCCCTCCCTACATCGGGGACATCCTTCCTTCTGCCACAATGCCTGGCAGGCTGAGATGTGCTCTGAGTGGAAACTTGAACTGAGCCATCTGTCCCTAGAAGCTGTACCACCACCGTTAAGGACCATCACACCACAATAGGCATCCAGCATGTGCCTCCTCTGGGGGGTGGACAGCCTTGAAGAGCCAGCCCACAGGTGCAGAATTAGAAGAACCTATATTTGAGTCCCAGCTGCAATGCTGGGTGTCCTTGCCTATGTCACCTAGCCACTCAGAGCTCTAGTCCCCTCAACCATGACATGGGAAACAGGACAGCTATACCTGTCTCGCCTTTCTCACCAGATTGTGGCAGAGACGCAGATGGGGTAAGAAAAGTAACAGGGCATGGCAGGTGTAAGTCAGCTGGCAAAAGTGAGAGAGGACTGTTGTTATCCTGGGTACTTTGTGTCGGAGTTTTAGGAACAGAAAACTCTTAAGTTCCAAACTGCTCCCCAACTCTCTCTCCCCAGAGACACCTCCAGACCAAGCTAGTGGACAGGCTCCATCCACAGGCAGAGGAATGAAGTAGGAGGGGCCTTTAGATACCATGGATTCTTTAAAATATGTCTATTTCAGTCCCTGAATTACTGTTTTAAATTTCTGAAATGCCAGAGAAGCAAAAGCCGCCTCTGACCACGTGTTGCTGCCTCCCACCCTGTCTCCTGAGTCTTTCTCCCGGAGGGGCCCCTCCCGGGTGAAGGGCAGACCAGGGCCTCCCTCTGCAGCTTCCCACTGCGCCGGCCCGAAGCCTGGCGCTTGGACCCAGTCCAGCCTCAGAGCCCGGATAACAACACAGCTCCCCTTCCAGCATTTGAGCCAATTAAAAAGACAAATGACCACCGGCTTATCTTCCCTCCTTCTCTACTCCTCTCTCCCTTTCCACCCCCATACTTTGGGCCCTCCCCTCCAGGGAAATGGGGCTAGGGACCTCCAGGCTGTGATTGCCTTCTGGAACAACTAGGCTCCCCCTGACCCTCTCTCCTGCCCCTCAAACCTGCTCTGGGGCCTTTCAAGGTCTTGATGGATATAGCTTCTCCAGCCTCCTTTTGGAGATTCTGAGTGTTTCTGAGCCCTTGTGCTGGTGGGAGAACAGTGCGGGGGGAGGAGCAGACCGGAAGAAATCAGAATAGAAAGGCAACAGGCTCACAAAACATTTATTTTCAATGAAAAATTTTTAGAGTTTATTTTCCAGATCTGGACTTGGGGCCCTAGAGTTTTAAGACAAAGCTCTGATTCTGGTGGGGCATTTAATATATTCACTCCATGGTTAAGATGACCAGATTCTCTGCCTCGAAGGAGGCCAGGCTCCCCAGGAAAGAACAAGAGTTTTGGAGGTGCAAAGCTGTGGCTCTAATCCAGCCTCCAGCCCTAGTGAGCTCCAAGACCCAGTGCAAATTACTAAAGGCCTCTGAGCTCGCACTCCCATTCGTCAAATGCCTATCTCATGGGAGGGCTAGAAGGAATAAGTGAGATATCATGCATTAAGTGTCTAGCACAGCACTGGGCATGTCCAAGGCATGCTGTTAATATCCCTCCCTCCTTTACTTTAATTTCTCTATGGCTCACACCTTTACCTCCTATCATAACTTGAAGGGTCTCATAAGCATCATCGATAGAATGAACGTTCATCATGAAATCTAGCTGAAAAGAAAAAAAGAAAAAAAAACTTTCTTGTTACTTTTACTCCCTGATGAACTCCTATTAATCCCTCAAAACCCAGTCCAATTGCCACCTCTCTGGCTTTTACCTTCTCCACTACTCCCCCAGAACCTTGATCACACTTTCACTTTCACTCTGTAATACTGTCATTGTTCCATTCAGTTCATCGGTATCTGTTGCATGCCTGCCGCGTGCAAGGCTCACTGCCAGGTCCAAACAATATTCTGGCGAACAGGAGGCAGGAAATCACTGCTCTCCTGCAGCAAATATTCGAGCTGGAGGAAACAGACATAAAAAAAATTTTTTTTCTAAAAAATAAGCAACTTGTCTGTCTCCTAGACAGTAGACTCCTTGTCTTCTCCCTCTTTGTATTCTGAGAAACCACATCGTGCCGACAGAGTGGAAGCTCAGCAGATGTTCATTGTTTCTCTAGACCATGCTTCGTTTTCCATGTTTCTCTCCTCTGGGAAGATGACAGAAGCCTGTTCACAGGCCTTTTTGGCAGTCAAGGTCCATGGCTCCTTAGGTCTGCACAGTTCTGAGCACCGTGTTTCATGGACACACCGGTAGACTCAACAGCCCTCCCTCATTCCACCAGATTCTCGAGGCCCTGCAGGGAGTCTCACCTGCTGCTCACCTCTGGGCTGGGTCCCCCAGGCCGGGGGTGGACGGGATGGGGGGCAGAGGGAGCAGGGAAGGGCTCCCTCCAGGCGTGTGTGTGCAGGCTGGAAGGGAGCCTTCTGACAATCAGGAACTGTTTGCTGAGTCGTGGAGCTGCTTCCCAGAGGACCCTGAGAGGCAGGAGCCAGGCAGGAGCTGGTTTCCTTCCTGTTCCCAGCTGCAGCCAACTTTTTGTAGAGGAGCATTTGGGGTGATGTTTGGCTCAGCCAAAGCGCAGAGTCACTGGGGTCCTACAATGATGGAACTGAAAAGGAATTCAGAGGTCAGCCAGCTCAACTCCCTCACTGATAGAGAAGACAACGGAGACCCATGAAATAGCCACATTTTAGATGAACAGGGTCTTGCGGATCTCCTCCGTCAGGAAAGGGAGACTTAGAGATTTCATGCTCCTCCCTCAATTTCAGCACACCTCACCGATCAATGACAGCACCCCCATCCCACCCCCGCAGCCGAACAGAGACAAGGCACCCCATCCTCTCGGCCTGACCCCAGGAAAGACTGCTGAGTCAGCACATCGAATAATAATGAGACTCATGATGGTTCACATGGATACTGGAAGCTTGTTTTGTGCCGAATTTCTACAGGTGTGGCCTCATTTGGTTCCTAAAACTCTGTGGGGCAAAGACTTTCATCATTCTCATCTTGCAGATGAAGGAAAGGAGACAGAGAAGTGAGTAGCTCGCCCGAGGTCCCACAGCTAATAACCAGGGCTTGCACAGCCTCTGGGGCTTGGTCAGCAAGGAGGGAGGACAGGTGGACAGAGAGGCATGCACATCAACCCGAGAGCTCATTCTGAGCCACAGGCACCAGCACATTTTCTCAGGACGGTACATCAGGGAAGCACCCCCCTGCCCATGCTAGTCATATATTGTTAGTTGCCATTACTAAGCTTCAACGAACGACACATCAGGTGTAGAGCTGGATAATTGATATATACGTGATCCCATTTTCATCCCCAAAGCAGACCCAAGAAGTAGTCATCGTTGCCTTCATTTTACAGGAGGGGAAACTGAGGCTTGGCGCAATTAACTAATGCCCAGGAGGGAAGCAGCTCATCGGTGGTAGCCTCAGAATTTGGACTGGGGCCAGACTGACTCCTGAGTCCATGTTCTATTTTCCATTGACCTCTGCCTCTTCCCAGGAGTGGTCACCCCAGCAGCAGGTGTTGGGGGAAAGCAAGGATCTCCTACGTCTGTGGGCCCAGCAGCTCCTGCCAGCACAGTCCCTGGCTCATTGAAGAGATGTGGCAGCTGGGTCAGGGGCTGGATGGGCTCGTCCCCTGGCCAGTGTGTACTCTCCCACGCACACTCCCCCTCCTTCTGGTCACCAATCATCTCAAGCAGCCACATGGTAACTACCCCGAGGGCGGGCTTGGTCCCAGACCCACTGGGTCCCATTCGGGTATGGTGGTGTGATGGAATAAAAAGTGCTCGAGATCTGAAGTCAGGAGAGTCCCTTTAAGTCAACTCTGACACCAACCACCCTCATGGTCCTGAGTCCCACGTCACCCCCAAACATCAGCTTCACCTGAGAAACGAAAAGCAGCAGAATGACCTGTCAAGGTTATAGAGGGGATCAAAGAAGCCCATGCAGGCCGAGAGCACCACCTTGGCAGCCAAAGGGCTTGCTCCCGGATGCAAAAGTATCACCCAACAATGGAGCAACCCTGCCCGAGGCTCAGCAACTATGCTGAGTCTCAGTTTGACGGTGTGGACCATCAAATCTGTCCCACCCTTTACTGTGCAGACCAAATGGGGGGGTGTCTGTGAGGCAACTCTAGATTAGGAAGCACCAACCAGATGGCATTTTGCACGTGCTCCGTAAATCACCATGGTCTCATAAAACAAAACTTAACTTCCTTAGTAACAATGTTAATGGCACGAAACCAGCAGTTGCAAAATGCTGCCAGCTGCCCTTGGTCCTGCAAACATCCTTGTGCATTCCCAGGGTCCTAGATGATTGCACCCTCGAGATCGAGGCTCTCGTACCCTTCCTCAGACTGGGTGGTTTGTCGGGACCATCTCTCCCTGGGCGGCCGCAGCTGCTGCCTGAGACATCTCCCTGCCCTTGAGAAGGTAGCTTGCTAATGCAAGTTTTGTCTGAAATTCCATTCCGGGGCCTCCCCCTGCCCCAGAGCGTGAGGCCTTGAAGATGTTGCGTGCTGTGTGGGCTGGACCAGGCAAAAGTAACAGTGCGAGAGAAAGGGGAGCGAGAGAAGGAGACTGTGAGCACGATAGCCATGGGGTCAAGGCCAGAAAGCACAGTGCAGACTGAAGGTTTCCAGGATCCCCCTTCTGGCTGAAGCAATTGTTAGTGGTGATAAATAAAAACAAGCCTGCTCTGTAGCTCCTTCAGCTCATGACCTCAGATGGTCTTCCCAATATAAGCCCCTCTCACAGCCTTTGTCCTGGAAGAGCACCAATGCCCTCTGGATTCCAGCTGAGCGACATTCAGGCCTTTGCCCACCTTTCACCTGTGTCTTTTAAACAGCGGACACCTGAGATCCTTCCCCACCACCATCCAACCCCACAGCCTGCTCTGGTTTAGTTACGGGCTGAGTGCGTCTCGTCCAAGTTCCTGCATTGAAATCCTAACCCTCAGTAACTCAGAATACAACTGCATTTGAAGATAGGGTCCTCAAAGGGGTAACTGAAATTCAGTGAGGTCATGGGATGGCCCTAATTTGATATGGCTAGTGTCTTGATCAGAAGAGAAGATGAGAACATGAACATGCACAGAGAAAAAGCCATGCAAGGACCCAAGCAAAAGGTGACCATTCTCAGGCCAAGAGACAGAAGTTTCAGAAGAAACCAAGCCTGTTGATCCCTTATTCTTGGGCTTCCAGCCCCCAGAACTAGGAAAAAATAAACTTCCATTGTTTGAGCCTTCCCCCTGGCCCCCCCCATCTGTAGTCATTTGTTATAGCAGCCTGAGCAAACCAATAATCCTTTCAGAGTAGCTTCATTCAATTCAAGAGCTACAGATGGCCCAGCCTTGGTTTGCCAGGTACTGGGCCACACAGTGCAGATCTGAAGCTGAAAGACACACAGCCCCTGACCTCAGGTTGCTCACAGTCCAAGGCAAGGGCAGATCATTTCAAGGAAAGAATTCATTGACGGGGGTGGGGTTCAGGAGGAGCACAGAGTACGGGATGATGAATTACATGGGAACATCAAGGATGACTTCTCAGAGGAGGTGAAAACTGAGAAGGTTTTAAGATTTTATTTATTTATTTGGAAGGGGAGGTGGGTGACGGGGGAAGGAGCAGACGAAGAGGGACAAGCAGACTGGATTGCATAACCCAGAGTTCATGACCTGAGCCAAAATCAAGAGTCAGATGTCCAACTGACTGAGCCACCCAGGCGCCCCACCTGAAGAAGTTTTAAAATAATGGAAAAGGCTGGACCAGGCAGGGAAGAAGAGGGACTGAGGGCTTGGCAGACACTGACACACGAAGGGACGTGGCAAATTTGGGAAATTACCCAGACTACAGGAGCAGATGAAACGCAAACTGGGGCGGATGATGGGAAACCAGGTAACCTCTGGGAGCTTAGTTTCTTCATCGGTAAACTGGGAATAATAGTATTTCACACAGTTGATAGCAGTCAACTACAACGGAGAAAGAATGTTTAGAGCAAAGCACTCAAAGCTTACTTCAAATAAACTCATCATAAACCCCTTCAATTTCCAACTCTACTCACCTTGCCCTACTATTATGTGCAATCTTCAAGTAGGCATCCATTAAATCAGGCCAGGCCTGATTTTTTTTTTAAGATTTTATTTATTTATGATTGAGAAAGAGAGAAAGTGAGAGAGGACACGAGCAGGAGGAAGGGCAGAGGGAGAGGGAGAAGCAGACGCCCCACTGATCGTGGGATCATGATCTGAGCCAAAGGGAGACCCTCAATGGACTGAACCACCCAGGCAGCCAGGCCTGATTTTTTTAATTAAAAAAATAATAACAATTAAATATTTAGAATAGATTTAGATTTGCAGAGAAGTTGCAATGACCGTACAGAGTTTCCATACACCGCCCTACCCAGTTTCCCTCATTGTTAATATTTTACATTAATATGATACACTTGGTACCATTAAAGAACTGATATTGATACATTATTATTAATTGAGGTCCATATTTATTCAGATTTCCTTAGTTTTTACCTAACGTCCTTCTTCTGCTCCAGCATTCCAGTCCAAGATACCACATTGCATGTAGTTGTCATGTCTCTTTAAGC
Source organism: Mustela nigripes (assembly GCF_022355385.1). Taxonomy (NCBI): domain Eukaryota; kingdom Metazoa; phylum Chordata; class Mammalia; order Carnivora; family Mustelidae; genus Mustela; species Mustela nigripes. The sequence goes on along the minus strand of NC_081557.1, from coordinate 117,778,055 downwards.
CCCTCTTGGCTGTGGACCACTCTTTATTCCAGGCATACAACATTTGCTCAGAAAGGTACCAATGCACGGAAGCAGAGAGTGGGGGAAAGAGCTGGGAGATTTCCTGAGAAAAATGTGATCTTTTTCAGTGTTGTATCATGTGGCTTATCAGCAACAGACATTGGTTACAAATGAGACTTCTCTATTTACTGAAGGAGACCCAAGAAGCCCGTTTGTGGTATTCTCAGCTCATTTTATCTTTTTTCTCAAAATATAATAAACAATTTATATCAGTCAATGCCCAATTTTAAAAAGGCCCCCCCCCACCCCGCGACAGCCTGAGTCTTTTCTGTTTTCCCAGCAATGCTTCTGTGGTCCAGGTGTCCTGTGATCCTCAGACTACCCTCAGGTCGGCATCTGGTGGAGAGGTGAAGAGCTGACTCCATCCCTGGAACCCAGCGCCCCAATGGGACGAAGGAAGAGGACAAGAGCTGCGCATGCCCAGTGGCTTCCATTCTCTTTGAGGCCCTCGTCTGTAACTACCCCCCGGGGTCCAACCCAATGCCGCATGGTTAGTTAGATGAGATGCTTCCACTCTAAACCTACCCGGGTGCCCCCCGGAGTGCAGTGGGCTCTGGTGGGACTGTTACTGGCTGTTCCTCATAAACATTAGAGTGGAGGAATGTCTCTGCAGGTGCTTCGGGCTGCTGCAGGAAGCACATCCACAGGCTGCCTAATGGAGGATGAAGGGAAAGTGCCCCACAGACTTGCCGGAACGGCCTTCTGCGTCCAGAAGACGCTAGGTCCTAGGACTCTGTCCCTTCACAAGTTTCACATTAAGGCCCCATCGGAATGACGAGGAACCAGAGAACTCGCTGGGGCGGCAAAATGTATGAGCCCGTAGCGTCAGAGAGCAACAAACCCCATGTCCCACCCCACTCACACCCACTGCCTGCAGGGCCACAGGTAATCACAACATCGTGCTCTCAGCTGAGTGCATTTCTTTTCTTACTTCTTCTTGATGTTGTTGAAATAAAAGAACTTTTTAATGCTTTGAAACATTGTTAAAAGATTCAAACAAGCAGATGAAGTAAAAATGCTTCTTGAGCTCCCCTCCATCTTGTCCCCTCCCCAGGATGCCAGATGCTATCAGCTGAGCATGTGTTCTGACAGACCTTTTTCAAGGGATTTACATGCATGTAGGCACACATTTAGAAATAGAGTGTATTTCTAGCAGGAGTGGCAATCCTTATATCAGATCAATTAGATTTTAAGCCAAAGACTATAATAAGAGATGAGGAAGGACACTATATCATACTCAAAGGGTCTGTCCAACAAGAAGATCTAACAATTTTAAATATCTATGCCCCCAATGTGGGAGCAGCCAACTATATAAACCAATTAATAACAAAATCAAAGAAACACATCAACAATAATACAATA
>NC_081557.1:117621499-117771633 GCF_022355385.1 Mustela nigripes | reverse complement strand
CGATGGGATTGGGAGGGAGACAAACCATAAGTGACTCTTAATCTCACAAAACAAACTGAGGGTTGCCGGGGGGAGGGGGTTTGGGAGAAGGGGGTGGGATTATGGACATTGGGGAGGGTATGTGATTTGGTGAGTGCTGTGAAGTGTGTAAACCTGGTGATTCACAGACCTGTACCCCTGGGGATAAAAATATATGTTTATCAAAAATAAAAAATTAAAAAAAAAAAAGAAATAGAGTGTATTTCTAATATACTATACTAATATGCTGGGGATATGCTATTTTAACATACTATTCTCATCTACTAGAAATACAGACTTTTGCATAGGATTTTTTTCAAAAACTTTTTATTTATTTTAGAGCAGAAGGAGGAGCATAGGAAGAGAGAATTTTTTAAAGATTTTATTTATTTTTTCATTTTTGCAAGAGAGAGAGAGAGCACATGAGTGGAGGAAAAGGGTATAGAGAGCGGGAGATCCTCGCTGAGCAAGGATCCCAATGCAGGACTCCAACTCAGGACCCTGGATTCACGTCCTGAGGTGAAGGCAGGCACTTAACCAACCGAGCCACCCAGCCACCCAGGAGTGAGAGAATCTTAAACAGACCCCACACCCAGTGCAGAGCCTGACAATGGGGGGTCCATCTCATGACCCTGAGATCATGACCTCAGCCGAACCCAAGAGTCAGAGCCTTAACCAACTGAACAACCCAGGTGTCCCTCCATAGGATTTCAAAAGTAAGAATGTTGTATGGTTTATATAACTATTTGCTTATAGAAATTAAGGGAGGTTTTTCTTTTTTTTTTTTTCTTCTATATAAACCATGCTATAATTAAAGTGTCCCTTTTTTAATCTGTAGGTAAGACTGGTAGGTATCCATGTCCCCATCAAGGCCGGATGACCAGGTATCCTTCTTTTCATCCTGGGAAGAGCAAGAGACCACCACTTGCTGTGCATATTTGCCCAGGGTGGCTCATGTGGGTGGCCAATAGCACCCAATGTCCTCTTGAAATAGTGTCTACTTCCACAAATACAGCTGATGAATCATTTAAAGGCTTGGTATTGTCGATTGGCATGCCCAGTATAACTATTCAGGCTTCAGGCCATTTAGCCTCAAGATGATCACAGAGATAATATATATATAGACATCAGATTTCCATGCAGTGACTGCTGTAACAAATGACCACAAACTTGGTGACTTAACCAACAGAAACTTATTCTCCCACAGCTACAAAGGTCAGAGTCTGAAGTCAGTATTTCTGCAGAGCCATGCTATCTCTAGAGGCTCTAGAAGAGAACCCCTCCCAGCTTTTTCCAGCTTCTGGTGGCTCCAGATATTCCTTGGCTGGTGCCTGTATCACTCCATTCTCTGCTTCTGCATTCATGTGGCTTTCTCCTCTGTGTGTCCATATCTTCTCTTCCCCCTTTCATAAGGATGCTTGTCATCAGATTTAGGGTCCACCCAGCTCTTGTAGGTTGACATCATCTCAAGATCCTTAAGTATATCTGCAAAGACCCTTTTTCCAAATAAGGGGGTTCACAGGTTCTGGGCACTAAGACATGGAAATCTCTTTTGGGGTCACCATTCAACCCACTACAGGGATCCATAGCTCAGTCTTCCACTTTACAGATGAAAGCACCCTTTCCTGCCAGAGGATGATAAATGCTATGGAGAAAAATAAAGCAAAAGAGAGACTCAGGGAAGTGCCCACTGAGGGTGGGTTTCCTCTTTCAAATAGGGCGGTTAGGGAAGTCCTCTCTGATAACAAAACATTGACCAAAGAATGGCAGAAGTGAGGATGTGAGTCATACACGTGTCTGGGAGAAATCCTTCCAAGCAGAGGGGACAGCAAGTGCAGATCTGGCCTGTGCATACCCTTAGCACGTTGTTCCTACTGTTGTAATAATTTACCACATTCCTTTTCCTTTAACCACTTACATATTTGTCTCCAGGATTAGACTGTATGTTCTTTGAAGACAAAAACTCTATCTTTCTCCTTGTAGGATCCCCAGCACCTAGCTTAGTGCATAATGCATGATACATGGTCAGTAAATATTTGATGAGAAAGCAAATGAATGACAAAAAGTATAAAGGGATGCATGGCTTAAATGGCTTGCCTGAGGTCACACAGCTGGTTGGGGCAATGCCAAAACCGGAACAGCAGAGCTCTGGTACTCATGAGAAAACAAGGTTGTGTATTTCAATGGAAGCACATTCTTCTAGCTGATTTTCCTTAAAGAATCAATTATCTCAATATGTATTGAGACACACAGAGTAGATGTGACAACCCACAAAACGAGGTGGTCTTGGGAGGAGGTAGGGGATAGAATGGTGCGCAGTGCTGGGCAGTTGGGTCAACTGAGTATCAGCAGGGATTGTGGTAGTTAAGAGTGAACCCTGGACTGGCTTGGAGGCTGGGAGTCAAGGCCACCATGGATGGGGTCAGGTGAGTTCATGTCAGCAGGGCTTAGAAAGTAAGTATAAGCCATACAGGAAAGGTTTCATGAGGTCCAAAGCCAAGAAAGGGAAGAAGCCCAAGAACATAGGTAGATTAAACGGAGCACAGGTCAATGCATTTGCAGGACCTTGGATAGCTCCACAGGAGGCTGGGCTGAGGGGCTTTAGATGACTGAACTTTCAGCCTGCAAGTCCCAACGGTGAACATTTGGAGCGACCTCTCAGAGGAAACTCTGAGATTTAAAAGACCACAAAAGTCCACAATCATGGTGGACCTAACGTGTTCATTTTGAAGAACAGAAGACTAGTACTCTCTGAAAACATTTTCCAAAAGTAGTGGCTTTTTCAACATGTTTAAGATGTTATGTAGACATGACTGATGGTTGTGAAAACCGCAATGAAGCACCAGAGAAATCAGTGGTCAAAGGAGGGGCCTTAGCTAAGTTCCAGATCTCCCACACCCAAAGGTGCAGACTCCATCACTGACCAGGCCTGTCTGCTCCAGTTTTTGGACCCTGGCTACATCTTGAGCAAGAGGTAATCTTCACCAATGCAGGAATTCCCAGGCATCCTCGGGCCATGCTGATGCACCTATGGTATGTCAGAATGAGTATGGACTTTGAAGCCATCTCAAAACAGAGCTTCTTTGGGCCTCTATTTTGACACCTGTAAAGTGGGGACATTAACATCTTGCAAAAAGATTAGTAAAGCTACACAAAGTGCCTGGCATGTAGCAGAAGTTCCATGTGGGATCATGGTAGGACAGAAGCCATTCTCCATCCTTCTTAGGGTTTTACCAGGGGTCCAGCGCACACCTCTTGGAAGTGGCACTGTCTTTCTTCCCAGAGTTTTTATCCCTGCCACATCTCACCCAAGTTTGAAGCTCAAGTCCAGGCAGGATCGTACCACGTGATAAAAAGAGAGAGCCAGAAGTAGGATTTTCAAAAGCCAGTGGAAGAAGAACTCAGTTGCTTAAGAATTGCTTTATGCACTAATAAATCTAGCATTTGTGGAGAGCAACTGCTGCACAGCTTCTGAGAAGGGCTGATGAGGAACTCAGTGACAGTATATCCAGGCCAGACTTCCTGCCTTCAGAATCAGACCAGGTCAGTGGGGTGCTTCCCTACCAATATAAAAATGCTGGTGGCATCACTTGTGACTAAAAACCTTATCCCCTATGAGGAAGAGAATCCAGAGTCCTGGAATCAAACAGTTCAGAATATAAATCCTGTCTCTGGTTTTCACTAATTCTATGGTCCTGGGCCAGTTACATAACCTCCCTGTGCCTTGGTCTCCCCATCTGTGAAATGGAGGACTAACAGCTACTTCAAACAGCTATGGTGAACTGTAAAGGAGTGAAAAGTTCCTGGCACATAGTAAGTACTCAACAATTGTTAACTCCTTGTCTACCTTCCCCTAGGAGTAAATATCAAGATTTTGAGGGGAGAAAAGACCTAGCTTTTAGATTTTTTGTAAGTTTCCTTTTTTTCTCTTCCTTTTTTCCAGCTTTTTAAAAATGATTTTATTTTTTATTTTTTAAATTTGAATTGTAAGTTCTTTAAGTGAAATGGACAATGTTCTCTCCCTTGTCTTAGGCAAAAGTAGAATCACAGAGCTGAGAAAACTTCAGCAATCACCCCTTTCAATGCTTTTATTTTAAAGATTTATTTATTTACTTACTTACTTACTTACGAGAGTGTGTGTGTGCAGGAGAAAGAAGCAGAGGGAGAGGGAGAGAGAGTCTCAGGCTGACTCCACATTGAGCACGGAGCCCGAAGCAGGGCTTGATCTCACAACCCTGAGATCACAACCTGAACCGAAACCGAGAGTCAGATGCCCAACCGACCACTCCACCCAGGTGCCCCTCAATACCTTTATTTTCGAGTCAATGAGGTACTAGAGGTGATGTGGTCTTCTGTTTCACAACTCCTTTAGCTTCAAGTGACCAAAATCCAACTCAGACAAAGCGAAGTAAAAGTGAAATGTTTGGGATATGAGACACTGCTGGACCTCATGCGGGTTTGGGGGCAGGAGAGGGGGAGTAGGTGTGGAGCAGCTGGGCAGAATCCATCCACCCTGTTCACCAAATCACCCAGCCAGTGAGTGGGTAAATACTAGAGCATTCTGGTTCTAAACCAGTACTTTTTTCTCCTCCATCTGCTCACAGTCCCAGACCCACTGATAGACCTTATTTACTAGGTGGTGGGAATGATTTGTGCTATTTCAGTCCCTTAGGAGATCTGGAGACAAATCAACCAGAATTGATTGTGTGATCAGCCTGCAGCCATGGTCAAGATTATAATCTGGGGCTCCACAGTACTCTGCATGAGCACCTGGCTAACCTGCCCCACACATCCATAGGTGTGCTGGAAGCGGTATTCTCAATAGTCCAGCAATGGTGTGAACACTAAGCTGTATCTCTGGTCAGGAATTCCTGAGCCTCAAAAGAAACACACTAAACAGACACACTACACACTCACACTGTTAGGACAAGGTCTTTATCTCTCTGTGAATCCCCACTGGGCATCTCTGAAAACACATAGCAGGTCAGTTCTGTAAAGTGGCTGTACATGCATTTGGTGCTATCTTCACAGTTTATGGACCTTCCAGCACAGAGAATCCAATCTCCTGCTCCCACTGAAACAGCCAACAAACCTCAGCACCAGCTGATTTTGACCTGTTGCCAATCCACAAGGAACTCTTGGATGGCTGGTGTCAATGAATGTTAGAGTTGGAAGGAGCCATGGAGATAATTCAGCCTTTCTTCCATTTTACAGTTGAGGATGCTGAGGCACAGAGAGAACCATGTTATTTCAGAGCAGGGGTTTTCAACATTTGTACAACAAATATTGAGTCTGGCCTTGACCAGGTAAGTGCTGGCCTAGGGGCAGAAAGGCTAGACCACGAACAGAACACCTGGGCTTTCCATGAACTCCCTCCATAGCCATTCAAGTCCTGGGAGATGCTGGGCGTAAAGTCCTTCTGGTTCCCTGGGACCAGCAGTGGGAGAATTGGCTGGCCTTGACAGAAGTCCAAGCAGAGTCCTGGCAGAGTCCTGGGGTCACCAGTTCCTCTGGGGCAACCCCCACCACCCCTCAAAACAAACTGTTAGAGCACTTGGGAGACCTGTCTTGGCCAGCTGTTCCTTTTCTATCTGAAGAGCTGAAATTCTAATAGGGATGATTTATGAGTTTCTGAGCGAGGGGAATAGGAGCAGCACTTTCCCCTGACACAGAGCCTGGTCCCGCGGGTGCCGGGATGAGTAATGCTCTCCTGGGGGGCAAAGGGCTCTTGTCTGAGTCAAGAGATGATTTAAGTCCTCAAGGAGCCAGCATTCCCTCCAATAACTCACCCTCCCCGAGAAAGGGAGTGAAGTCCCCCTGTCCTATCGGCATCTGTGCCCACTCAGGGCAGGAGGCGCCTCAGAGGCCATCAGCGAGGACACCCCACAATTAGCATCCTTTAGAGCAGGGCAGGGGCTGGCAGTGAGGCACAGGGCATGGGTACATGTGCTGATGGCTAGGCCAGTGGCTGGTCCAGACCTCTGAAGGCAGACACCTAGCGGAAGAAGGAATAGCCTTAGACTGGCTGATCCTCAGGGTCAGTTGTAAAGAACACAAAAGGCCAGTTGTAAAGGACACAAGAGGATTTGAACTCTGGATAAAAGAACTTCCTGACCATCAGACTGGCACACCACCCCCTAGAGAAAATAAACTGTCTTTTGAGGCAGCTGACGAGGACGTGGGTGCGCAGGAACCCTGTGCATTGCTGGTTGAATATAAAATTGTACAACCACTATGGAAAGCAGTATGATAGGTACTCAAAACCTTAAACGTCAGATTACCATTTGACCCAGAAATTCTACCTCTAGATATACGATAGAACAGTCGAAAGCACAGATCTGAACAGATACTTGTATACCATATTCACAAGAGCCAAAAGGTACAGACAACCCAAGTGTTCTTTATGAACAGATGAACGGACAAAGTACGGTCTGTCCATACAATGGAGTAGTATTCAGCCTTAGAAAGGAAGGAAATCATGACACAAGCTACAACAGGAAGGGGCCTTGAGAAAGTTGATGCAAAGTGACAAATCCAATCACAAAGGACAAATCCTATATGACGCCACGTATATGAGGTACCCAGAGACGTCAAGTTCTTAGAGGCAGAAAGCAGTATGGGGGCGGGCAGGGCCTCTGTGAAAGAGGGAGCGTAGGGAGTTTATGTTCAATGTGGATGGGTTTTCAGTTTGTGCTGCTGAAGAAGGTTCTAAAGACAAACAGCAGTGATGGTTGCACGGGGATGTGAGAGTACCTAATGCCATTGAACTGTACACTTTAAAATAACTAAAGAGGTAAGTTTCAGGTTATGTACACTTTGTGAGAATAAGACAAAAAAGGGATAAAAGGAAGTTCAATCATCACAGGAGAAGGGACTCAGAGTTCTTAAGGACCCAGACATCTTTGAAACTAACAGGTTTCTTTTGATCACTGGGGAGACCTATGGTTAACTTGAGAGAAAAATGGGAAGACAAATTCTGGATCGTATCCAGGACAGGTCTTCTTGCCAGAGATGATGGCGCCCGGGGCAAAAATGGCATGGTCTTTGAAACACAGATGTTGCATCAACCCCAACAATCCACTTCCTAAATCCCTGTCTGTCGAATCATCTCCCCTTGATACCTTTTCTGTAATGTGAATAATAATTACCAAAATTCTCACAGCTAATATTTATCTGGTATATCGTCTGTGCCAGTCACTGTGCTAAGCACATTGTAGGCATGGTTCAAAACTCACAATGAACCTAGGAGAAAGTGCTGTTACAGATGCGGAAAAGAGAGACTCAGTGCACTTATACATCTTCAGCGGGAGATTTTTCCAGACTTCCCTCTCCCGCTCAGCATGCTGTACACACACACCAAGGGGCTTGAGAGGTGGGGATGAAGCTGGTAGGAAGGAGGCATTTGAACTGGGCCTTCAAGGAAAATGAGGCTCTAGCCGTGAATCAGCTGTTGGGCTCATTACTTAACTTCCCTACCCTAAGCTTCAGGCTCTTGTCTGTAAATGAGGATGATCATCACACCTGCCGCACAGATTTGCCATGAGGAGGAAACGAGGCGACTATGAAGTGCTTAGCACAGTGACTGGCTGGGGGGGCTGCCCATGGAGAAAGGGCTGATAAACCGCAGCTATCCTGGTTGGTATCCACCTCTCCCTCCTCTGAGCTTTCTGGGTGCTCTCGCCTTCACCCCTCTTGGTGCACTTAGCAATTGCCTCCGTGCATTAGATAGAACACTCTATCTCAGTCCAGTGGCCACCCCACTTCCCACAAATTCTACACTATGGGAGGGCAGAGGTCGTATTTTGCTCCTCTCTGGGTCTCCAGCAGCCGCGTAGGAAGTGCACAGTCAGGCGACATAATAAATGGATGCATGATGCTCTCTGACCAAAAAAAAAAGAAAGAAAGAAAAAAGAAAACACAAAACCCTCCCATGCCTATAATCAGAGCTGCAGCCAGCCTGCTAATGAGGAAGGCCAGAGCACTGTCCCGCCCCATCCTTGGCGCAGACAGCCAGACGACCAGCTGGGACAGGGCTGATCTCACCAAGGATAAGAGGGAGCAGGGGGCTTTGCAGAGGGGATAGCCTTGGGTCCAGTGTGCTGACCTCCTGGCCGACTGTCCCAGAGGAAGTGACGGGCCTGGGCCTGGAGGCCTCAGGGTGCAGCTCCGAAGCAAGACGTGAGCTGGAAAACTGAAAAAATGAGAGTGGGAAATGGGAGTCAAGGAGCCAAGGGAAATGGCAGATCTGTTAACAGGCTGTTTTTGCTTTTGTCTCTGGAGAAGGAAGAGGATGGAGAGCAAAGAGAGGAGAGTCGCAGGCTGGCTTCCTGCCCTGCCCGGCCAGGGTGGGAGAACGCCAGATAATGGCTGATAGCGGTGGAAACGGGGAGACAAGATAAAGGGGAGGCTGGCCCCAGGCAGCAGACCCCCGGAGCCAGGGAGGAGCACCGGAGGGACTGACGAGGAAGATGGGGCGGAAGCACAGAGGAAGTGCTAACAGGGAGAGAAGAAAGGACTCTTGGAGACCCTGAGACAAGCATCCACTTAGGTCGAGCTGGCCTGGGGCCTTGGGGTCTGAGAGCTGACCTGTCTCTCAGGCCCAGGGCAAGCCCCACACTTTCCAGCAAGTTCCTCACCACCCTGAGTGTCAGTCTCCTCTGCGGTAGACACGGGGTGGTGGAGGGTGGGTGATTAGAAACCTAACGTGCCACACTTGTGTTGGCTAAGAGAGCTGAGAGGCAGCAGGGTGAGCAGCTGGTACACCACTAGTGATCAGGTAAAGGGTCTTTTCCTCTCCTTCCCTGAAAGTGGCTTCAGGGATGGTCGTCTCCAACATCTCTTCTGGCTCCTGATGGGGGAGGCTGTGATGTAGAAAGAAGCCACCTTGCTGTGCAGCACGCACCCTCCCTGCTCAAGCTCACACCGGCTCTGTCTTCCCTATGAAACCTGCCTTCGAAACTCCAGACACCATCCCTTCTCCCCTAGAATCGTTGGTCTTTGCACAACACCCCGGTCTTCATCAGCTTAGGCATTCCTTCAGCCCATATTTTTTGAACACCTTCTGTGGGCCAGCCCCCTGCTGAGACCTGGGGACACAGCAGAGAGTGACGTGTCCCTGCCCTGAGCGCGCTTGCGACCTAGAGGTGGAGACAAGAGCGAATGATAGTGACAAAGTCCACTAAGGGTTGTTAAAAGCTCTGTGGAAGATAAAAATTGGGGAGGGGGGGCACCATCGAGCCAGAATACGGCATGTCCTCCTCTAGGCCACCTACTTGTTGGGTGAGTCTTGATTTACCATGCAAACGGGCAGGCCATAAGGACACAGGGGAAAGGTGAAAGACAGGCAGAAGGGAGAAAGGAGAAAGGGGACGAACCAGACATTGTATGCTAACGTGCTATTGGTAAAGCCCTGATAACTCTCTAAACGATATCATTTACCTGGAAAGGGAGGAGACACTTCAAAGTATGTGAGAATTTTCAACGAAACCCAGTTAGACCCTCGAACCTCCTGAAAACCACACACTGAGACCCTCAAAGCTCAGGGAGCCTCAGTGTTGGGCTGAGCACAGAGACACCCAGGAAATGTCGCCTTGAATCAAAGGAACTAAAGGAATACATGCGCCACAAATGAAACCACCCATGAACAACAACAACAACAACAACAAAGTGACAGGTGTGGAAGAACTGCCAAGTGGGTAGCTTGTGCCCTGTTTCTATACCCCACTTTCTCTTGTGCCCTCTCTCTCCTCAGTACTTACAGTCGTCATCTGCACTCTTAGAAGATAGCATGGAAGTTACTCAACCCCACTAAAGTGTTGATGACATTGTGTGTTGGGCCATATGGAAATATTTGCCCCTTAAAATGGGACAAAGGGAATTTGGTGGAATTTTACCCAGTCCTTGAAAGACAGATTTGAGACATAGAGGAGCCCTTTAAATCCCCTGGGGCGAGAGGATTCACTTGGCTTAAAGCAGCCCTTGCAAACACCGTTTCCCATCCACACAGACCATCCCTCCTCCCCCTCTCCTTTGGACCTACCAAAGGAGGGGCCTGTCAGGAAAGAGAATGCAGAAACCATGCGGTCTGGAATTGCAGTCCAGGAGGAGCACCCCTTACCCTGGCCTTCTGGTCCCCTTCATCCTGATGTCTGGGCCAATGTCCCCAGGATGGCGGTGCACATGAGACCCCAGCAAGCCCCTTGTGAGTTAAGTTCACATGGACTCAAAAGTCCTTGGATTGACTTCGGGCTCTCTGTGGGCCCAGCTTCCTTAGTGGAACATCCGCACTGCATTCCTCCCTGGTGCGCCTCACAGGTCTGGCCAGAACCAGCCAAGTGGAACGGTATTCCCACATGGACCCCCTGAGCTCTAGGGTATTGGCCTAGGGGAGGAGGTAGGGGGATGGGAAGAGTTTCAACAGTTGTGGTAAGCTGTGGGGAGGGGACTGGCCTCTGGGTGGCCTGAGAGCTCTGTGATGTCCTGAGTGTCATCCAGCAGGCCCTGAGCCCTGCGCTCTTGCACAGAGCAGGACCTGCTTACAGGGTTTGAGTGTGTGTCCAGTCAGGTGCAGGTGCCCCGGTAGAAACTACCTTTACCTGGAGCTTGCCAACCACATTCCGAATTCCATTTTCTCAGGAGCACTTCAACACAGATCTTTTACATATAAATTTCGATTCCGTGGAGGACAGAAGTCTCCAAATGCTTATGGTAGGCATTCAGTTTCTGTTTAAAGTCCAGGCAATAACTGGAGGCCCTGTGGGCTCATCTCGCTCCCCAGGAGCCCACGGCAGGCTGGCCTCAAGGGCAGGAGCCCACCTCCTCTTCTCTGCCCCAGCTCTCCAAGGAGGGACCCAGGAGCACAACTTCTCACTCCCCTCCCTGGCTCCTCTCCTCTGCCCTGCTCAGCAGGTCCCCACACCATTGTGCAAAGTCTACAAACAGCTGTACTCATAACAGACGCCATTTAATGTGCTCATACCATGTGGCAAGCCCCCAGCTAAGCCCCGTGATTATTGCAGTTCCAGCCTCAGGACAATCCCTGGAGCAGTACCTGCTTAGTGGGTGAGGAGACTGAGTCTTGGAAAAGTTAAGTCATCTGCTCAAGCCGACTACAGCAGGGCCCACCCCATCCCAGAGCTCCCCGCTTTCTCTCTTAACCAGATTTGCAGCAACCAAGCACACCACACAGACACAGAGTCCCCTGTGCTCAGGCCTCCACTGTGAACAAAGAGACTCAGACAAGGACTAAGCACAGGAAGGTCAGCGCAGACCATATTTTTAAGACTTTCCTCGGGAATTGGCACAATCTGGGGCAACAGTTGTTGGGATGAGGGGAGATGGGGTCTTGAGTTTTCTATCTGCTCGCAGACTGGACTCTCCCAGCTGGCTGCCCTTTGGTTTAATTCTGCAGATATTTACCAAGACTCCTACTAAGAACGGGCTCCGTGGGGACCTTTCGGGGCTGCAAGGAGATTCAGAGAAGAGCGGCAGCCCCTCCCCACCCAGAGCTCATTAGAGGGGTTCACAGCCCAAAGCATATAGGGACAAAAGCGGTCCACAGCATCCTGGCCACCCTCCTCGGCATTTCAGCTTTGAGGGAGGCCAGCGGGGTCGGGAGGCAGGGACAGAGAGAAAGGCCAGAAATTGTGGCTGGGAACCCACCCCACCGTGGCGCCCTCAGCGGCCCCACTGGAAGGAGGAAAGGGGCGAATTCTCGTGAGAATTCTGATAAATGGGCTCCTCCACCCCTCCCCCTCCCCCAATTAAAGCGGAGCTCTCCGAGCGCCGCGATGCAGAAACCACTTCCAAGCCAGGCATGACATCAACATTTCAGTGATAAGGGGTGGACAATGGGGTGTTAGACTAATAGAAAAACACCGCTGGATAAGGCCGGCTCCTGATACCCAGGCTGATGGGAAATACCATTGTCTGTCCGCTGTCAGCTGAGTCCCGGGGCGACAGGGATTCCAGCGGCCACAGGCTGCGGCGGGGAGGGCGCCGCGGGAGCGGGGATGGGCGGGGCCCGGGGGCGCGGGGGGGCGGGGAGGTGCCGGGCCGCCGGGCTGGAGGCCCGACTGCGGCGCTGGCTCCGGGCGGCACGCACTGGGGTCTCGGGATCTCCGAGCCACTGGGCGTGGCTCGTGGCGGAGACCGCCCCGCCCCTGCGCAGGTTCAAGTGCGGCGGTTCAAGTTTCCCCGGTCCGCCTCGGGTTGGCAGACGCCCGCAACCCCGCGGCGGGACCTGCGTGTTCACCAGCCTCGGACCTGCCGCCCGAGAACCACCCCCCCCCCCGAAGGCGCGGTGGGCATGCAGGGTGGCCCCCCACTTCTCTCCCGGCGGGGGCACTGTGTTGTCTGACTTCATTGCTCATAGGTGTATTTGCTTCATCAAGTCTCAGAACTGTATTTTTTTTTTTATCAAAATAATACGCGTACAGAGTTTTTATATTTTAAGTCAATCAGTAATGGAAGGATGTTTAACAACAGCAAAACTTATTTCCTGCTCCCCATCCCGTCCGTGTACCCTGTCCTGCTCCCCAGAGGCAGCCAAACCCCGGTCCACTCCTAGGGCTGCTTCTGGCATTTGCCTGTTTCTGAATAATGTGCCATGCTGCTGTTTCTATTGATCAATTTTAGACATCCTCTAATGACTATTTCATATGGCAGATGAGAACTTAGCACCTTTGCACAACCCTTTTACCTTCTCTCTCTCATCCTTCACTAGTTGTACAGAATTATATTAGAGTAAAATAATTATCAGCGATTATTCTGACAATAAAAATATTGCCGTAACGCTGTTTCCTAGACCCTGTTTCCCCTACTTTGTTAAGGTTTTCCTTTGTCTTGCTGGAGCATTTCCTTCAGTACCTTCCTCAGAGAGGGCACATTTTTTTATTTGGTAAGATTTGAAGCCTAGACTGGAAATCCTTTTTTCAGAGTACTTTGAAAGGATTGCTCCCTTGTCAGACTTCTCAAGACACACGTTCCTCATCCGGAGACTCTGTATGGGACCTTGTCTTGTTTTGTCACCGGAGGCTCTTAGGAAATTCTCTCTATACCTGTTGTTGGAATGTTTCATAGTGATAGTTCTTAATGTGTCTTTTCACTCCTTGTCTTGGATATCTATCAATAGGCTGGTTTTGTTTTGTTTTGTTTTGTTTTGTTTTTTAAGATTTCATTTATTTATTTGACAGAGAGAGAGCATGAGAGAAGCACAAGCAGGGAGAGTGGCAGAGGGAGAGGGAGAAACAGGCCCAGTGAGGGGCTGGATCCCACGACTCTGGGATCATGACCTAACCCAAAGGCAGCTTAACAGACTGAGGCACCCAAGTGCCCCAGACAGCAGGCTTTTAATCTGGAAAAGCACCACCTTTAATTCTGGGGAAAATTCACCTATTATTTCTTGGCTAATTTCTTCTCTTGCCCATCTTCTCTATTCCTTCTTTCTAGGACCTCTATTAATTGGATATTGGAAAACTGATAATCTAAATGTCTCATCTGCTTCCTTCTATTTCTTTGTCATTCTGTTCCACCTTTGGGGAAATTGTTTTTCAACTTCATCTCATGCCCTCCTATAAAATCCTTTTTTTCCTTCTGTATTTTAATTTCTAATAGCTCTTTCTTGTTTTCTGATTCCTGCTTTTTCATAGCTTCTAGTCTTATTTCATTAAGGCAACATCTTATCACCTAAAATACATTAATTACAATTCTTTTAAAGTTTTCTTCTGCTCCCCACATTGCTTTTTACTTTCAGCTTCGTTGTATCTGTTTGTCTTGGTCTCTGTTTCTGAGGTTGGAAACTTTCCTCAGATGTGTGGTGATCTTTGGCTGTGTCACTAAAGTGTCATTGGAAGTTCTGAGTGCACAAGGGACTTGTGTCCCGTGGGGCTTCAACCTGATGACTGGGGGAGAACTTGGTCATTTTCTTGGACTAGTCAGTTTCTCCACCTTCTGTCTTGGGACCTACACGATGATCCTGCTTTATGGGATTGAGGCAGAGGAAGGCATTTATGTGGGTCTGATGATTCAGTTTGCCAATTTCTTATCCTCATGGTCAGGGCTATTCCTCAGACCCATTTTCCACTCTGTCAGATGCCCCTGCATCAGTGGCCTCCCCAGTTCAGTTTCCACCAGAAAATACTTTATTTAGCACCTAAAATACCATTTAGGACATAGCAAGTCCTAGGATTATGCCCAAGATCTAATGGAAATCCTTCCTTTGGCAAAGAAAGAACCCAGAGAGAAATGACTTGTGTTAGACCTCACAGGAGGCTGGAGCAGCACTGGGCCAGGGTGAGTCCAGTCCATGACCTTGACCTTTCTGACAGAGAACACAGCTGGTGGGGAAAGTGCCTGGTCTCCTTTCCCCCTTCCATCTCTCTGTGTTTTGCTTTCTATTCCTTCCTCTGTTTCCTTCCCCCCCCTCCACTGACACATCACAATAGGGTAAAAGACATTTAGTATGAACTGCATAAAGGAGAGACTTGGGGCGCCTGGGTGGCTCAGTGGGTTAAACCTCTGCCTGCGGCTCAGGTCATGATCTCAGGGTCCTGGGATTGTGTTCTGCACCTGCACCTGGCTCTCTGCTCCACAGGGAGCCTGCTTCCTCCTCTCTCTCTGCCTGCCTCTGCCTACTTGTGATCTCTGTTTGTCAAATAAATAAATAAAATCTTTAAAGGAGAGACTTGGATAGTCTACTCGTTTTTTTAAGTGATGGAAAAGAAAAAATTTTTATAAAAATAAATCTGTAAATTTATTGGTCCTCAATTTTATATATTTGGCTCTCATATACCCCATGCTTTCATACACAGATACTTAAGAATGTCTTTTCCTGTGCCTATCTTGGACGTTTGTATGGTATTTCTTGAAAGAACTTGGAGTTTCGCGAGGGGGTGCTGCCTGGCTGCAGACGACTCTTGGCCCGGTCACCATTTTTGTCGGTTTGGCCGTGCACGTTACCACAATTATCTGTATTATATTGGCATATTTTCCTTCATTATGTTACCTAATGAAATGGAAAACAGAAATGAAAGTGCAATACTAGTGATAAAACAGGGTTAGGTCAAGGGAAATTCATTCAGTTGAGGCAAGAAGCTTCCCAGAGAGGCTCAGCCAATCTTCAGCTTTGAGCTGAAGCGTGTTGAGTTAGCCTGGTTGGTGGTGGTCAGTTTTGAAAGAAAACAGCACAATTAGAGAACAAGGTGTAATTGAAGAGTTTGTAATCTGTTTTTTTTTTTTTTTGGATCTCAGGAAATAGAATCCCTTTATAATATATAAATGTATTGCTTTGTTTGGCACATTTGAAATGATCTGTCGTTTGTTTCTTATTCGGAGAGAGAAAGTGGATAAAACAATGGGACTTTCTGAGCCTCCTCAGTCCCTGAAAGTACTCCCAGGATCAGTGTCCCTGCCCATGTCCACAGCTGGGCTCATACGAGCACACTAAGAAAGTACTCGCAGGTTTGGAAAGCTCATATGCTCTCCCACGGCAGATGTGTCAGGGTCTGGCCATTCCTCCTTGGCCCTGGATGGTTTGCTTCCCTCCCAATATGACTCTTAGTGCTATTTTAGGACAGGGGGCTCCCCTGTTGAGACCGCTGCCTGCCTGGATCACCTACACTCTGGTGACTAACCCAGTACCCTTCATCCTCCATGTATGCACCCAGGGAATCCAGGTGAACAGAAGCCCAACCAGGAAAGTCAGCCTGGCTTCTTCCTACACCCTGCCCCATTTCTACACCCTCCACAATGTCCTGACCATGTTCTCCAAGTCACTAAGCCAAAAGCCTGTGAGCCATTCTCAACTCCTTCCAGCCTTACATCCAAACTTTTGCAACACTCTTTCTCGATTTTACTAAAGCCTCCCTCGACATCCCCACAGCTACCACCCTAGGACAGGCCACCATCTAGGTGGTCTCATCTAGGCTATTTCTATCACCCTCAGGCGGTCTTCAGCCCCAACATGTCCCTTCCCCAGTCCACCCTTCATAGGGCTGCCTGCGTGATCTTTCCAGAATGCCACTCTGGTCACCTCAGGTCCTAATTAAAATGTTTCAGGATGGACACCTGGGTGGCTCAGTCTGTTAGGCATCTGCCCTTAGCTCAGGTCATGATCCTGGGGTCCCAGGATTGAGCCCTGTATCAGTGGGGAGTCTGCTTCTCCCTCTGCCCTCCTCCTTCTCACGCTCTCTCTCTCAAATACATAAATAAAATCTTTTTTTAAAATCCTGTCAAGACCTCCTTACTGTCAGAGTCCAGACTCTAGAGCATTTACCCCCTACCTGCTTCTCCAACTTTTTTCCCACCTCCTCCCCATAAAGCCCAACTGGAAGCCACAGGACACCACTGAGTCTCCAGACTTTTGCCAGTGGTACTCCTTGGCTTGGAATGCCTTCACCCCTTGGTGATGATGTCATAGTCCTCCTATTGTTATTCCTTATCCTTTCCCTAGGAAGAGTTCATCACTCCTTCCTCTGTTTCTACAACTCTTGAAAGTATCTACTCTCCCTTGAAACTGCCCCGTGTTATAATGCTCAGGTTGTTTCCCTTCTTCCCCACAATCTTCTCAAGGCAACACTGTGTCTTCAATCTATCTTTAGTGCCTAAATCAGCCTTGGCATATAGTTGGCACCTAATAAAATGCCTCTTGAGCTTCTTTCATGAAACTGAAATATGTAGCCCCTGACTACGTATGGTTTATCTAAAAAGTGGTTAGAGAACTGTTTACATAGAATCGAAAGTATGTCTTCAAATACCAAGATAAAGATATTTCATTTAAAAATAATTTGCTAGCAGTCAGAGTGAGTGGCCACCCCATGCATCTCACTGAACATCTGTAGAACTGAAGGGATTCTCCCAACAAGACAAAGGACACCCTATTTTCTACATCCCCAACACTTTAATCAGTCTTAAGCAGAATGTGAGGCAAAATTACGGACATAGAAATGGATGGGAATTTGCATTTCTTCTCTGACTGATCCAGAAATTCTGGGTAGTAAGAACAGATGAAACTTCCTCAGTGTCTTCTGTATACCAAGCACAGTATCTAATAAGAGCCGTCTTGTGATTATAGACCCCCCCTTTTTTTTAACAAGAAATAGATTAAAGTATGGTTATCACATCTAAACTTTTTATATCCAAACGAATTTAAATAGATTGAAGATAACTCCTTCAGAGAAGCCTCCTTGCAACTCCCTGACTAGGTTAGGTGCCCCTGCTCCCTGCTCTCCACCACTGTGGACTGCTATATAATTACTCCTTTAATATCTGTCTTCTCTACGAGGCACAAACTCTATGAGGGCTGGAGCTATGTCATTATGGTCACTAGGATAACCTTGACAGGTGACATAATGCCTGGCATATAAAATGGGTGGATGAAGGGTGGGAGAGATAGATGCTATCCTGGTGTCTGGTGTAGTGTCTACTCATTGTCCATCCTTACTCATTTTGGCATGATTTTCTTTTTTCTGCTGCCCACATTGGCCTGCTTTCCATGTATACTGAGACTTTATTATCCTGGTCCATTCAGTGTTCTCATTCTCCCCATCTCTCCCTCCGCTCCCTATGTCAATGGCTGAAGCTAACTCCATCACTGTCCTTCAGGCATTTTGCTGATCTATGACTCCCAAGCTCCTAAGCATCTTTTGGCCTTCCCCAAGTGCCCAAGCTTTGAGTTAACCTCTGAGAGTATGGAATTCACGACTACATAATACCAAATTACTACTGTTCTCCATAGAATCTGCCCGAGATTCTTTCTACTGCTAAGTGAGGTTCAGAATAAGTTACTCTCACTAATGATCCAGACATGACATTAGTCATGACTCTTGGGTATGAATAAAAAAGCCAATTCAAACCAACCTAACTGGGAAAAGAGGGAAACTATTCAACCTATAATTACTGAGTCTGAGCTGTAATGACTCCAGGCAAGACCACAATGTCAATGCCATCAAGCTCTGTTTGTCTCTCTCTCCATATCCAGCCTTTGCCCTCCTCATACACTTGTCTTGATTCTTACAAAAGGGTCTCAACATGATAATAAATATGCTTTGGGAACCTCTGAGTGTTCTCATGTCCTTACAGCTCATGATCCAAAAGGAAGAAACATTTTTTTGGAGTCCATGTGTCAAATCTCAAGGAAGGATTCTGATTGATTCTGCTCAGGTCACATGTGCACATCTGGCCCAGTCACTACGGGGACTAGAGTAAACAATTAGAATTGGAGTGTCCTAAGCCCTATATCATCCCTAAAGCTTCTGTGTTTGATACCCCATTAAAGCCATGTGAGGTTCATATTGTGTTTCCCCCAGTGAAACCTTGCTTGCAGATTAAACCTGTCTGTTATGGTCATCCCCGGAATAAACACCTCATGAGTACCCTCTTAGAACAAAGCACCATGTTAGGCCTTGTTGGGGAAAACAAAGATTAATCAGACTTACCTTGGCCAAAAGGGGTTTTAGAGTCAGTAAGGATTTAATTATGCATAAAATATCTGTAGTAGAATGCAGTTGAGCCCTAAAGGTACAGACAGTGTCCTTAGAGGCCCTAGAAGGGACATATCGAAGGGTCACCTATGAGAGTCAGTGAACAATCCAATAAACAGTGGCTAATTGGATGGTTAAGGATGAGGGAGCATCAACCCTGTTTACCCAGAGCTGGTTAGATGTCTAGGCATGACTTTAGAGAGGTCCTTCCAGACATCTGTAATGCTGTTTTCTTTCAGGTATGTCCTCCCCTTCTTCCATTCACTGTCCTGTTCTGAATCACTCAGCTCACGTCAGACCCCAATTTTCCCCTTGGTAATCTACCAGGACGGTCACTTTGTGCTACCATTATCACAGACATTTCTACTAGTGATTCCTGAGCTCTCTTAAGGGACCTGGAGAGTGATGGTCTTTAGGTCAGATTGGGCTTTGTTCTAAGGCCTCTTCTATGGAATGCTTCAGTCGCTCATCTCTGGACTTCTAACTGGTCCTCAGTCTGTTGACAAGAACTATCATTCCAATCACACCCAACCTGCTAGAAGCTCAGTTTCCTAGGACATCCCTCCTTTTTCATCCCAGCATGCCTCCCTTCCCAGGATTCCATCTAAATTTTGAACCCTTTATGCAAGAGGGAAAGTGAAAATAGCACAATGGATAGGGACAATGCTGCTTGGAGGCAGAGACACATCTGGTTAGAAGGGAAAGTCTCAGCTTGCTAGCTGGATTGGCCTCTTGGGTTCAGTCAGTCCATAATTTCAGTTTATTCAGTACATGTGTTTCATAACTGTGCATGTTCCAGAAAATGCATGTGGGGTTTTTTTTTTTCCAAGTACTGGCTAAAATGAGAAAAGTTCATCAGGAGCATACAGTATGTTTAAATATTTTTCATTCTTAATAATTCTCTGAGTTAATTAACTTTTTTGCCCATTGAGGTGAAATTCATATAACACTGAATTACCAATTTTAAGGTGTATATTCAGTAACATTTAGGACATTCACAATGTTGTGCAGCCACAACAATCACCACTATCAAATTCTGAGACTCATCAGCCTAAAAGAAGACTTCGTGCCCCTTAAGCCACTCACTCCCCACCCCTCCTTTGCCCAAGCCCCTGGCAACCACATACCCGCTTTCTGTCTCTATAGGATCACCTATTCTGGAGATTTTTTATGAATGAAGTCATACAATATGGGATTTTTGGGGCCTGATTTGTTTCACCTAGCATAATGTTTTCAAGGTTCATCCACCATCTGTCATCATCATAAGATGTATCAGCACTTTGATTTCTTTTTATGTCTGAAACATATTGTATGGATACACCACATTTTATTTATCCAACAGTCTGTTCATGGACATTTGGGTTTTTCCTGCCTTCTAGACACTGTGAATAGTGTCACTATGAACATTCATGTAGAAGTATTTGTTTGCCTACAAGTTTTCTATTATTTGGGGTATATACGGAGAAGTGGAATTTTTGGATCACGTGGTAATTTGATATTTAATTTTTTGAGGAACCACTATTCTACTTTCCACAGCAGATAAACCATTTAACATTACTGCCAAAAATGTACAATGAATCCAATTTCCCCACCTTGTCTCCAAAACTTGTTATTTTCAAAGTTTGCTGTTGTTTTTTTCATTATAGCCATCCTAGTGGGTGTGAAGTGGTTTCTTATTGTGGTTTCGATTTGCATTTCCCTAAATACTAACAATATAAATCATAGTTTCATGTGCTTGTTAGCCATTTGTATAATTTCTTTGGAGACATATCTATTCAAGACTTCTGCCCATTTTTGACTTGAGGTTTTTGTCTTTTTGTTGTTGAAGTGTAAGAGTTCTCTATAAATTCTGGATATTAGATGTTTATCAGATTTATGATTTGCAAACATTTGCTATCATTCCGTAAGTTGTCTTTTCACTTTCTTTTTTTTTTAAGATTTTATTTATTTATTTGACAGAGATTACAAGCAGGCAGAGAAGCAGGTAGAGAGAGAGGAGGAAGCAGGCTTCTTGCTGAGTAGAGAGCCTGATGTGGGGCTCGATCCCAGGACCCTGAGATCATGACCTGAGCTGAAGGCAGAGGCTTTAACCCACTGAGCCACCCAGGTGCCCCTCTTTTCACTTTCTTAATGCATAGGTTTTTACTTTTAGTGAGTCCAACTTACCTATTTTTTCTTTTGCTCCTCTTGCTTTTGACATCATATCTAGGAGAACATTGTCAAATCCAAGTTCATGATTATTTATCCCTATCTTTCTTCCTAACAGTTTTATAGTTTTAGCTCTTACATACAAGTTGTTGATCCATTTTGAGTTAATTATCATAAATGGTATGAAGAAGGGTTTCAGCTTCATTCTTTGACATGTACATGTCCAGTTGTCCAAACACCATTTGTTGAAGAGACTATTCTTGCCCCCATTGAATGGTCTTGGCACACTTGTTGAAAAAACAATTGGCCATAGATGCATGAGCTTACTTCTGGATTATTTTACTTCAGTTCTATTCCATTGCTCTCTATATTTATCCTTATGCCAGTACCACACTGGTTTGATTACTGTGGGTTTGAAATAAAATGAAGAAGTGTGAGCTCTCCAACTTTGTTCTGTTTTGATATTGTTTTGGTGCATTGGCTAACTTCAGTTATGGAAAGGGCTCCTCCCTGGGTCCCCAAGTCATCTCATAAGGCAACTTATTATAGCAGAAGGATCCTTGGAGAAAGAATCTGGAGACCTGGGTTCTGCTGGATTTGCCACAAACTTTCTGGGTGTCCTTGTAAGCAACATCTCTAGGTGTTCTTTGTAAATCACCTCTCAGATCTTGCTTTATTTACTCTTCTGCAAAATGGGGACAAGGAGAGCCCAAACTTAAATTTTCTGTTTGGTGTGGAACCTGAAGCTCTTTAAAACCTCCCCCCGATAAATGCCTGGAATCCTCAGACCGAGGCCACAGTTATCAGGGAAGATACAAACAGACAACTACCCTCCCACAACCCCACATTTATAGCTAGCTGGTTTCTGCCTGCTCCTTCTTGGGTCATCATCAAGGTGTCATTCTAGAAAGCACTAAATTGGCAGAGAGGTGAGAAGTCTGGATCAAGAAGAAAGTTAGATATCAGATCACATTCATTTCTTCCTCCAACTGTCATTGAATCATGCTTGTTATTTTCTAGCACTTGTCTGATGAATAAAGAATGAAGTCTCATATATTTTATTTTCTTTACTTTTTTAAGTTTCGTGTATTTTAGATGGTACACATTCATTTATTCAAAAACATCTATAGAGAACTATTTTGTGCTAGGCATTAGGTTGGGTGCTATGAGTCCCACCCTCTGGTAATCAGTTTCACATTTGAATAATATGAAGGGGAATTTAAATTATTTTGAAAGTCTTTTTCAATGATTTGTGTATTGCATTCAATTTTTTCAATTACTACTGCATGTGTTGACAGCCTTACAGGAAATCAAAACCCTGGGCATAAAAGGTCAACTACTTACACACCTGGATGCCACCCTCAGTACCCAGGCACAGTCTGTTTTACCTGGCTGCAATCAAGGTGTATTTGGTACCACATGTTGACTTTCTTAACATGGTGTATTTCCATAGAATTGTGTTTTAGTAGAGATATAGTCCAAATCTTAGACCACGCGCTAGAATGTCATCATTTCAACAGTCAGCCTACCTCTGTCTTTTGTCCCCATTTCTACTGTGACTGCCTTGTATTTCATGTTCTTTTTTTTTTTTTAAGATTTTATTTATTTATTTGACAAACAGAGATCACAAGCAGGCAGAGAGGCAGGCAGAGAGAGGGGGAAACGGGCTCCCTGCCAAGCACCAGGCAGGGCTCCATCCCAGGACCCTGAGATCATGACCTGAGCCAAAAGCAGAGGCTTAACCCACTGAGCCACCCAGGTGCCCCCTGTATCCCATGTTCTAATGTTGGAGTGTAGATAGACCATAAGGAGGCTACAAAGGAAATTATGGTAGGCTGCACAAAGGTGGTGGACCAGATAATGGATTGCGTAGGGTGAGGGAGAGAGAGAAGGAGCCATCAAGCCTGAGTCCAAGATTTCTGCCTGCAATACTGTTTTGTTGAGTTCTATTGAGTGAGTTCAGGAGCACAAAGAGGACCAGATCTGGGGAGAAGAACAGGACACTGCTTTGCTCAACAGTGTCTGGCAGAGTTATACAACAAGGGAATCTCAGGGAAGATCACAAGTTAAGTGGTGAGGTGTCTTTGAGGCATCCAAATGACATCAGTAAGGAGGCAGATGGAGCACAAAGAAAAGGTGAGGGCTGGAGATTGTGTGGGAGGCCATAGAAGCAGTGGGTCTGGATGGGATTGCAAAAGGGGAGGGTGCAGAGTGGGGAGAGAACCTAGACTTAAGCCTTGAGGAATACCAACTTAATAAACACTAGAGGGGGGCGCCTGGGTGGCTCAGTGGGTTAAAGTCTCTGCCTTCGGCTCAGGTCATGGTCTCAGGGTCCTGGGATCGAGCCCCACATTGGGCTCTCCACTCAACAGGGAGCCTGCTCTCCCCAGCCTTCCCTGCCTGCCTCCCTGCCTACTTGGGATCTCTGTCAAATAAATAAATAAAATCTTAAAAAAAAAAAAAAAAAAAGCACTAGAGGGAGGATTTTCTGCAGTGGAGACAGAGATGTAACCAAAGTAGTCAGAGGAAGCAAGGATCCTATGGAAGCCCAGAAGCAAAGGAAGAGACTGCTTCAAACTGAAGGAGGAGATTGTGTCAACAATGTCAAATGCCGTTGAGAGGTCAAGAAGAAGAGAGAAAATGTCCATCAGATTTAGTGACGTTGAGGTCATTGGTGACCCTAAGGGCCGTTTCCGTGGCACGACTAGGGGAGGCAAGATAGAAGAGGACGGCAGGGCAAGTGACAAAATGGAGAAAGTTGAGCCAACTCCTTTGGCAAATTTGGCTTCTAAGCACAGCCCATTTCTAGTCCTTCCCCCACCTTCACTGCGAAACTTTCGGTAAATCTCATCTCTTCTCAAGATCTGTTACTCCCTAAAGAAGCTGGGGGAAGTGAGAAGATACAGTATCTCTAAGTGCATGGATAATCTTTTGCAAACCAAAGTCAGACAAGTAATCTGAAAAAGAAAACTAGGCACTTACAAGGACAATGGATCAAAAGAGGGTTGGGTGGTGTCCTTTCTCTAGGGACCCCCTCCTCATCTTCTTTGAGTTAAGAGGGGGCACAGAGCACTTTAGGGAATGGAAGGTGCTGAACAACTTCCAAGGGTCAAGTGGGCAGTGAGTCTGCATAAAGAAAAATGAGGAAGGGAAGAGGAGGAGGAGGAAAAGAGGGACAGAGTTAGAGCTGCTCCAACAAGCCCTGAGAGCCAGTTAGTACTGGAGGAGGGGATCCTGGTCTGGCCAGTTTGTTCTTTCCAGAAACTGCGGAGGAGGAGAGAGGCCTGGCAGAATTGCTCCCCTGCATCTACTGCAGGCCTGACGGAAGGCAGGGCTGGGCTGGGAAGAGATGAGGAAGGTGGAGAGGAAGGGCAGCAGGAATAATTATTTGAGCTGGCAGCCGGCCCCAACTAGAGGGTGACCCCTGGGACCCCAGGGTAGAAAAGAGTGAGCGTTCCTTTAATGGCCACAGGTGTTAGAGTAGAAAATTTTCCATGAAAAGGGGGTTGTTCCACATGATTAAAATAAACACTTGGGCCCTCTTGGCAAGCTCAGGCCTTGTTTTTTTCACACTTAGCAGCATGTCCTTCAACTCCTTTTGGAGGCTGCTCTGAGGATAAATGGCAAAAGAAATTCCTTTTCTTCTCATACACACACTAATAAGGAAGGAGTGGGAGAAAGTGGGCCCCCAAGGGCAGGTTGGGGAGGCCGAGGCTGGGCACTAGGTTTTTGTTGCAGACAGAGGGAGGCTGGGCGCTGCAGGATGAGGAGTTGCTGTGTGGGGAGTGACAGCTAGCTCTGGCACTTGGCAGCCAGCTGGGCTGGGGTGGGGGTTGGGTAGGCAGACACCTTCTGGTTGGGGACTGCTCTGCAGAAAATGCTGGAAATAGAGTAACAGAGACCGTAGCCCTGTCCAAAAGAGAGCACCCAGGACATGGTTCCTGGTGGTCTTCAGGGCAAATTGACCAGGGCAATGTGCTAGGAAGAAGGCTGAAAAGAAGACAAATTTGTACATTCTGGGGTGTTCGGAGACTCCCCCCCACCCCCCATAGGGAGAAGCCAAGACCAGACATAGCCTAAGAGCAGGCTTGCACTCCACTTCCTGCTATCTGGGCAGGTAAGTGGATGGCTTGCTGTCTTGGCTTCCCCTTTAAAATGTGGTTGCATGGGGATGAGTGAGGCATTGCCCGGAAAGTGCACAGCAGATATTGTTAATGATGATGACAATGACCATCTCTCTATCCATCCTCAACCCAAGACCTCCAGGGTTCCTAACCACTCTCTTCTCCAGCCCAGTCCTAATTGCACTTGGGTTTTCTTGGTTTCTGTAGCCCTAGATCGAGTACTAAATAACACCTCCCCTTTCACCATGGAAGGTCCATGTACCCCTCAGGAATGAATGCAGGAGGTTACCCACTTCCACTGAAGCAGTTGGTGAAACTGTTCTTGTTGCTCTTGTGGCATTATTGTTGATGGGCAAAAGCCAATTATGGCCTTTTGCTGCCATCCTTCTCCCTACAAAACACCATTTGCTCCCTCATGGGCATTCCTCTCACTATCATGGAAAGATGCTGGGCCCTTGTCCAAGCTGCCAGCGCTCGAGTCATTCTCCCCTTGCCAAAACACATCCTCCCAGGGTTCCCTAGGCCTTCTCAGTGAACGTCAGAGTGCTTGGCCTTGACCCCGCATGGTCTTCCCTAACCATCTCAGGTCTCACTGATCCTCTCCTTCTCTGAACAACACTGTCCAGACAGCTGTATTTCAAGGTGTGATCTGAAGATCCCCTATATCAGACATCCCTGGGGAACCTGGAAAAGCAGATTCTCTGAGCCCCTCCTCCATTCTAAATTAGAATCTCTGGGACAGACCAGGAAGCTGCATTTGTAATGATCCCTACAGGAGAATCTTATGAGACACACACCATTTGACACCTAGTCTTCTATTGTCCCTCATTGTCTGTGCCAAATTAACAAACTGAAACACCTTGCAGTGCCTGTCACAGTGTCTTACATAGATAGAGCAGGGCTTAATAATGGTGACAGATGGTAAGATGGATAGATAGAAAGATAGATACATAGATAATGGATGGAAAGATAAACAGATGATGGATGGATGGATGGAGAAATAGGAAGATAGGTAATGGATGTATAGGTAGTAAGATAGAGGGATGGATGGAGAGATAGGAAGATGGATGGGTGATGGATCAGTAGATAGATAATGGATGGATAGAGATACTGAATGTCTCCAAGCCTAACTTCCTGTCACTATGAAAATGTAGTAACAATACATGCTCCCAGGAGTACAGTGATCTCTGACTTAGAGGATGCAGACAACAGAAGTCCCTGTAAGCCTGGGCTGTGCACCCCCAGTCCCGCCTGTCTCTGCACACATGGCTGCCTCCTTCTCTCTCGAAGTCTGGCTTCCATGGCTCCTCCCTGCTTGGAGCCAACTCCTAGCTAGTTTATATGTCCTCAGGGGCAAACGCCCCGAGATGGAAGCCCATGTCTCTCAGTTTTAAACCCAAGTCCCTAGAGAAGAGAATCTAGAGGGCCTCCGGGATCCAACACAACTCTAAGCCCCACCACCCCGGGCACGTATAGACATCCACATGGGTGCAGCCCCACCACACCTGCCCACCCCAGTTCTCAGAGAAAGAGGAGAAAAGGCTGGTGACAGGCAGAGCAGGCACCCATAGACATTGATTGTGACTCTCCAGAAATAAACATCCTCCCAGCCCTAACCCCATGGCTGCTTTTCATCTCAAAGGGCCTTCCCCCAACATCTTCCTGGGATTAAGTCCTTCAGCCGCAGAGCTGTTCACCTCTCCCTCTGCCCTGCGCCCTATTCCCACAAGCTTCCCCCTATCTGTATGATCTTCCCCAAACTACCAGTGTATCCTTCACTGGTGGGGTGGCAGGGGACGTCCCTAAATATAAGCCTTACCCTGAGGGTGCTGACAGTCTGGTTGGTAATGTCAAGCCGACATGACTGGAGATGGGTCTGGTAGTAAGCGATGAGCAATGGCTCTGAGGACACTAGGAATCCAGAGGAAGGAGAGCCCCGGGTAGTCTGGGCTGATAGGGAAAACTTTCCGGAGGAGGAAGAGGAACGAGTTTGATGGCATGGGGGTTGGGAAGAGCATTCTGGGCAGGCCCTGGAGGAATGGAGAAAACCCTGCTGATAAGCTGCCCAGGTGGGAATAATTGCAGGGGAAAAGGGTGGCAGGAAGGAGAGGGAGAGAAGTCCAGCTCCGCAGGTGCTGTAATTATGGAAGGCCTCGTTGGCCAAGCAGGGGCCTCAGACTGCGTGCCGGAGGTCAGATGAGCCATGGCCTCCCTCCCACCCGGCTCAGGCAAGCTGGCTCTCAGGCCTCGCTCTAGTCCTGGTAACACCATGGCTGCCTCATTGATTGGCCTGTGAAAGGCCACTTGGTGGGCCTGTTGCCGAGAGACGGCCCCAGAGGCCAGGGCTGGGATTAGTGAGTGGCCCTGTTTGCTCTCCTTGCTGGAAGGCGAGAGGACTTTGGTCTCAGCTTATCAAACTGCCCTGGGTTTGAAAGCCCAGGAATGCAGCCTTGGGCAAATGTGCAGTTTCACAGGACACCCATTAATCAAACAGTTCCCTTCCCTCCACCCCTAATAACCTGACTGCCACTGTACACACACACACACACAAGCACACACATGTGCGTGCACATCCCACTGCACGTTTACATGGTCTTTTTGAGGTCTCAGCCCAGTTGGCATCTGTGCCAGGCCCCAGTGGAGGTATTTCTGGAGAGCAGGCTGGCTGGGATACTGGGTCTTTCCCCCTGTTTGCCTGGTGGGCCTCCCAGAGACAGCCTCCAGTCCAGCCGCGGGCTTCCACAAAGGCATGTGGGGCTGGCCCGCCACCGCACTGCCTCTTTGCTCCATACAAATAGCAATACATTGTCCCCCCAAGATGGAAATAAAAACATTCTCGGCAGTAACCTTTGGAGAAAAGTTTCAAAAATCATAAAAGTCTTTTTTCAAGCCCATGGAATGAAAAAGGACATTATTTGTTCTTTTATACAGCAGATGGAACTACAGTTGAAAGTCCCATGTGAATCCAGAGGTCCAACTTCATGGCTTCTAACCCAAGTGTTCCTGTCTCTTAAGGGCAAAGAGACCGTGAATCTAAGAAAATTGAATTTCTTAGGAATAAATGTCAAGAAAATTATAAAATGTGAGTTCCTATTAATTAGTTTCTAGAAACCCAATGCCCTATTCCAAATGGGGCACATAGCTTTGAAACACCCTGAAGAAGGCTCGTGGCCTTGAGAAAATGGTTTGAGTTGCCTGTGGGCCAACTGTGGGCTGTGGCCACCAGGTGACAAATGTCAGTCCTGGTGACAGAAACACTAGAGACAAGAAGGGAGGGGGATAAGAGCCAAGATATCCTACACTGTTCAGACGTTGTCTAAAATACTGCATTCCACCCTGGACAGCACACTTGGAGTTGCCCTAAATCGTAAAGGTGAGCCCCACCCCACGGGGTAAGCTGGAAGGTGAGAACCTTTGGAGTTATTTCCGATGAGCATGTGTGCAGACTCTGGAGATGCGTGTCCAGAGAAGCTTGCCAGCTCCCCTGGGATGCATATGTGACTGTCTCTTAGCTCCACCTCCTGCCCTCCACCCCATGGCTGCTGCCTTGGGGCAGATTCCCAGACCCTCTGACCAAGGAAAAGGACAGCCCTGCAAATGCCTTCTTTGTCCCCCAGGCAGAGTGGCCTCATTAAGATCCATACCTGATCCTGCCTTTCCCAGCTTAGAACTTTGCAGTACGTGACCACCCACTCCCCTTGCCATGGCCTCAAGAGAAGGTCCAAATGATGGACCGCATCCTGCAGCTGTCTGCGACCCCACACTCTATGTTACCTGCAGTTGGGGGGTGTTATGCTGCACCCCCCACCTCTGCATACCCTGTCTGGAGTGCTGATGGCCCTGGCACCCCCACCTGAGGACTACCTGCATGACCTCCAGCTCCTGGCTTGCCATCCTCTCCTCTGGGTGGCTCAGCCCCCAACACTCCCCCAGCTCGGCAGGTTCCTCACCCTGCAGGGCCTGCTCCCCCTTCCTATCTGCCCTCTCCCCTAGACCACCCGCGGCTTGTGGCCAACCATGTGTGTGCTCCCAACTCCCCGCTCTAGGCCTGGCACCTAGCAGGTCCCCTATCACGTGTTTGCCAAATGTATGAATGCCAGCTGTTGTCAAATATTTGAAAGGCTGTCCTGTGGGAGAAGGGTCAGTCCTGACCTGAGTGGCTCAAGAGACACAATCAGGACCAGGGAGTGGAAGTGACAGAGAGACAGGACACTGGCGGGCTCCACCTGTAACATAGGCTTCTCCTGAGGGAGGGAGTTCCCAGTCACCGAATGGGACACGATGGCCCCTTGAGGAGGGTTGCCATGGAGAGGATTTTGTTTAAATGAGATCACCTCCATGCCTTCAAGCTCCGGGACTCTAAGGGTTAGTTCTATCTCTGTTTTGGGGCCCCTTCCGCATACGCATGCCAGTCATGATGCAGAGTTGAGCTCTCCCTGCTGAGAAGCCTCAGGGCTGTTGTGAAGCAGGGCACAGCCCCAGCTAGGATGGAAAATCTGTCACCATTCTGGAGAAGCATATTTGTATCTTTGGGAAGGCAATGAGATGGAGGTTTGGCCATCAGCCCACAGGCCCCTAGAAACAGATGGCCTCTTCTCCACCCCAAAACCTATAGGGCCAGCACTTGGCTCTCACCCTGTCCTGGAGAACCAAGCATTGTGTTCCTGCCCATAGCTGGGACTAGGGCGGGTGGGGGGTGGGGGGAGGGTGGTCTCTGACATCAGATCCAAGCCAGGTGCAGCAGGGGAGGGGAAGTGACCTCAGCTCAGCCAGCGAGGCTCCTTGGCCTCAGCTGGGCTGTCCTCCCTCACCAGCAAGGTCACTGTTATCTTCTCTGTGAACGCGCTCGTGGGGCCTGGATGCCCTCCAAATATGTGGAGGGAGTTTTAACCTAACCCAAGACTAGAAGGCCTCCCACGCCTGACATTTTCCAAGTGCTGTAAACTGCAGGCAAGGACAAGAAAGAAAGGCACTTGAAAGCACTTCTGCAGCCAGAGGCTGTCCATTTTACCTACACACATGTACGTGTGAGTGGCACTGTGTGTGCCTATGTGTCACTGCGTGCAAGTACATCACTATGTGCCTTGTGTCTATCTGAACATGCGTGCATGTGTGTGTGTGCATGTGTATTAAAAAGGTACAGAGAATCCATCTGCCTTGACTTCAAGACTGGAGTTACAGAAGCATTTTGTCCAGAGACCTCTCCAAAGCTGGGAAGACAGAGAAAAATGGCCCCAATTCTCAGTCTCCAAGTGCTTTTTGGCCGTGGCCGCCAGCAGTCCCCTTAGCCCTTTTTAAATCTTGAGCTGTGAACGGTCTTCATCTTCCATAGGAACTTCCGCTTCCCCATTGCTGTCAGAGGGGCCATCACTTCTGGAGGGTCTAATCCTCTGAGCCCCAGGGAAAGAGTGAAATATAACATGTAACATGGGACAGTCCTGAACCCCCACCATCCCATTGCCAATTGTGTGACTCAGGGGAGTTAGCCTCTCTGTGCCTCAGTCTCCCCAGCTCCCCAGTTTGGAAATGGTCTGATGAGCTCATACATGGGCAACACTAATACTTGCAGCTTCCCACACCCCTGTGAACCTTCTCTCCATTTTTTGTGGTTGCTCACATTGTAAAGCCACTTTTGCAAAACAAAAACCAACAGAGCTGTAGCCCAACTTCCCTTCTTGTAAGGGCACAGGCCCATGACTCAGGTGGCACCAAGCAATGCCCCTGCGGGCAACTTTGAGCTGTTCACAGAGAGGCAGGCTGAGTGGGACAGCTGCCATGGGGCGAGAGGAGCTGTTGAAAGAGGCCACCGAACAGCGGCTCCCTGACCCGGCCCTTTCCGAGTGGTGCTGGGAGTTGTTGCCGGAGAACAGCCTAGAGCCCGAAGCTCATGCACATTCTCAAATTCTTTCCTGCCCTAATTACTAGCCAGTACTCATTCTGTGGTCTGCAGCTAAGCACCCACCAACCTCTGAGAATTCACTACCTCCTGAGAGCATCAGAGTGGGAGCAATTATGACTAGGTTAAATGAGATTGGATGTACGGAGTGCCTAGCTCTGGCATCTAGCCCTCAGAAGACAGCCAGGCTCTTTCCTGAAGCACGTGCCCTTTTCTGAACTTTACCGTAAAGCCTGATGGACCAAGCCCCAGACATGTGTGCAAAGTCTCATGCCCCCATATCTTTTGTTGTTGGTGTTTGGGGAAAGAATCCAGAGGTGTGCGTTATGGAGACAGAGCCTCAACCAGACCCTGGAAACCATCCTAACCTTACTGTATTGCTTTGAGATTTTCCTCCATAGCTAATGAAGACCTACCAAGCACCGGGTTCTAAGTTAAGTAGTTTGGGGAATGTAAAAAATAAAATAAAAAAAGGAAGACAAGACAATCCAGTATCTAGTCCTAAAGAAGTTAGTTGCATTGGGGAGACATCCCAAACGTGTGGGAGAAAAGAATGACCAATTTAAGAAAGGTAGATTTGATCTTTTATTATTGAAAGGAGCAGGTTGTACCCCTGCTCCATGTTGAGGGGGATGAGATGGGTCTTCTTGGAGGGGTCAGAGAGGTTTCCCAAGTGAAGCTAGACACAGCTTGGGCCCTAAAGGGTAGGCAGGATCTGGAGGGACACAAAGTCAGGGCAGGGGTCCCAGGATGAGGAATAGCATAGCAGAAGTGCAGAGTGTGGGGAGAGTCCGTCCCTGTTCAGGGCTAATCAGTTAGAAGAGAATGGCTAATCAGATAGAATGGAGGCTTATGGGGAAATAGAGAGAAATCTAGTCTGGAATTCCTGGGACCATCAAGGCCTGGATAAAGAGCTTGGGTTTCAGTCCAGGATGAATTTGTGGTTCGATTGGATCAGAGGTGACATTGACTATGCCGGTTTGGCCCCACTGTTTTGACCCAGAGTATTTTAAGTACTTCATTTTGATCTCATCAGCTTCTCTCCTGGAGTCCAAATATCCTGGACCCATTTTTGGAAGATTACTTTCCTTTACTCCTTCTACTTAACTAAAAGTGCCTTGGCAAGAACACTCACGATGGCCTTCCTGCTCCCAAATTTAAGGCACCTCTTCCAGACTTTGTCTTACTGGACCTCTAGTGTTGACCGCCATGAATCTCTTCTTTGTTCTTTAAACTCTCCTCTCATGGCTTCTGTCCAGCATGCTCCTTGTCTCTCCTTTCCTTGCTCTGACCATTCTGCCACCCCTGGCCCGCCACACTTCTCCCTCTGTGACCTGGGTGATGTCATTCGTTCTCATGATTCCAACTGCCCTCTATGTGCCATGACATATCACCACCCGGGGCTCTCCCAGAGCTTCAAGCATGCATGCTCAAGTACCTGCGTTTGACCAGCTCCTGATGAGGGGAACAAAATACTGTCATTCCAGACCCTCTCAGTTCAACATTTCTAAGAACCAAGTCAGGATTCCCAATCTCCCATCACCCATAGCTCTTCATCAAACTGTTTTCCTTCCCTCTGGTAATGAGCACTAACATCACCTAGTGCTCCAGGCCAGAAACGAGGGAATCAACCTTTTCTTCCTCCCTCAGCCTCAGCCCCTACTAATCAGGGTCCCTCCAGACTCCCCCTCCACCTCTGCCCTTTTCTCCCACATGGCCCCACCTCAGTCAAGGCTCCCAGCATTTCTCACCAGCTCTGCGCTAGCCCCTCCTTGGGTGCTCAGCCCCCGTGTCACCCCTTCCCACCCATGCTCACTCCACTAGCGTGAGCTCTTGGACATAACAGATGTGGCCATGTCACCTCCCTTCCTGCATCTTTCAGTGAGTCCCCATTGCTCAAAATAAAGTCCTAGCGTTTTAATGGAACACATCTGCCCCTCTGTGACATTGGCCCTGACTCCTTCTCCACCTTTACCTTTCACTCTTCACTGCACACTCTGTGCTCACGACCGTATCTGCTTGTGGATCCCCAAGACCAACATGCTGTTTTCTGTCCCAGTGCTTTTACCTGAACCGTTTCCTCAATCTGCCTTATGGACTGAATATTTTTGCCCACCCCCCCCCAAAAATATTTGTGTGTTGAAATCCTAACCCTCAGTATGATGGTATGAGGCAGCAGGGCCTTTGGGAGATGATTAGGTCCTAAGGGTGACGCCCTCATGAATGCAACTAATGCCTTTACAGAAGGGACCCCAGAGAGCTCCCTCCTCCTTTCCACCATCTGAAGACACAGTGAGGAAACAGCTGTCTAAGAACCAGGAAGGAGGTACTTGCTAAACACTGAATCTGCTAGACCTTGATCTTAGACTTCCCAGCCTCCAGAACTTTAAGAAATAAATTTATAATTTTTATATGTTAAGCTACTAGTTTATGGTATTCTGGAATGGACTACCATGCCTGGAGTACTGTTCCTTCCCCATTTACCTACAGAATACCTATCTACCTTGCAGGATGCATCTCAAGAAACATCTCTTCCAGGAAGTTTTCTTACCCCAGACTGGATTGAGTGCTCTCCTCCATGCCTCGATGTGCCCCATACAAAAACACAGCCATGTGAATGTTCTTCTCACTACGGAACCATGCACTTAGGTAAGATAATGAGTTTTAGATTATGTATATTTTACCACAACTAAAAATAAAGCATTTACTGTACTGATTTTATCTGATTATAGCCATATATTCCCCACTAATCTTTGAGGTAAAGGCCGGGGACTATGTCTTATCCAGCTTTGCAAACCTGTCCCCTAGCACTCTGTCTGGCATGAAGTGGGAGCTCCATTCATTTTGTCAAATGGAATCAAACTAAACTGCAGAATGCTTTGGAAGCAGGGATGGCCAGGGAACAAGGAGGACAGAGCAGAGCCTCGTACAGAAGCCATAGTATAGGGATCAAGTTCAATCATGAGCACTTGCCTTCTTTCTCTGAGGAAATCTTCTGAAACCAGGAGGGATCTCTGAGGTAGGTGATTAAGCAAGTCAAGGGACAGATAGATTTCCTTCTGCTCGCTGGGACTGCTTCTCACCAGGGTTTTTTTGTTTTGTTTTGTTGTTTTTTTTAAAGGATTTTATTTATTTATTTGACTGAGAGAAACACAGCAAGAAAGGGAACCCAAGCAAGGGGAGTGGGTGAGTGAGAAGCAGGCTTCCCGCCAAGCAGGGAGCCCCATGCAGGGCTGCATCCCAGGACCCTGGGATCATGACCTGAGCTGAAGGCAGATGCCTAACCACTGAGCCACCCAGGCATCCCTCTCACCAGGGTTCTTTGCCCTTTGGGGAGGTGTTCAGCCTAGGTCAGAACGGCAAGGTCAAGGTGGGGAAAAGGAAGGCATCTGGAACCCTTAGGCCACAGGACTTTCTGCTTAAAGGATAAGCAAAGGATAGAGCAACAAGCTAAAAGACATCATGGGCGAAGCAAAAAGACAAATCCAGAAGATGGGAGACTGTGCACAACTGTTATCTCCCGTCTCACCAGCACACCGGCTCCACTAGATAAAAGAGCATTAAGGGGGAGATGCCTGGGTGATTCAGTCAGTTAAGCCTCTGCCTTCGGCTCAGGTTATGATCCCAGGATCCTGGGATCGAGTTCCGCATCACATCGGGCTCCCTGCTCAGATGGGAGCCTGCTTCTCCCTCTGCCCCTCCCTGTGCTCATGCTCTCTCTTGCTCTCTATCTCTGACAAAGAAATAAAATCTTTTTTTTTTTTAAAGAGTATTAAGGGGTTAAACAACTAGGTGCAGTACATGATCACAGATTAGAGTCTAGATAGGATATCTACAGAAATTTGAATACAAAAATGGGTATGTAGAGGAAACTAAACAACTCATTAAATTTGTATTATAATGTTACTTCGACTATGTAAGAAAATGGTCTTTTTTAAAGAGATACATTGTGAAATGCCTGGAGGCAATATGTTATGATAGCTGTAATTCACATTAAAATGCTCCATCAAAGATGGTGAGTTTGGAAGGGAAATGCTATTTTCTCAACTTCCAGGTAGAGATGCTATGAGTTCATAGCAATTATCTTCTGAAAGTAATAACTGTTGAGTTTATGCTGGTAATAGATTTATATCATGTTGTCTGTGGTATACAACAAGTGAAATCACTTATAACTTTGTCATACAAAGAGCCGCATAGGTGTGCATTATGGACTGAACGTTTCTGTCCCGGCCCCCCATATTCACATGTTGAAACTCTAAACTCCAATGTGATAGTTAATTGGAGAAGGGGTCTTTGGAAGCTAATTAGGGTTTGATGAGGTAAGGAGGGTGGGGTTAGCTCCCTTATAAGAAGAGGAGGGGCGCCTGGGTGGTTCATCGGGTTAAGCCACTGCCTTCGGTTCAGGTCATAATCCCAGGGTCCCGGGATCACGTTCCGCATCAGGCTCCTTGCTCAGTGGGGAGCCTGCTTCTCTCTCTGCCTCTCCCCACCACTCTGCCTGCTTGTGCGCTCTCTCTCTCTCTCTCTCTGACAAATAAATAAGTAAAATCTTTAAAAAATGAAAAAATTAAAAATTAAAAATAAGAAGAGGAAAAAGGGTGGTGCCTCGGTGAGTCAGTTGGTTAAGTGTCTGCCTTTGGCTCAAGGGCTGAGGTCATGATCTCAGGGTCATGGGATCAAGATCCGCATGGAGCTCCCTGCTCAGCGGGAGCCTGTTTCCCCTCTCCCTCTGACTACTGCTCCCTGTGATCCTCCCTCTCCTACTCTGGTTGCTTGTGTTCCCTCTCCCACTGTGTCTCTCTCTGACAAATAAATAAATAAAAGCTTAGGGGAAACAAAAAAAGAAGAATAGGAGGGGATAAGAAGCTCATGGTCTCCTTCATCCATGTGAGAAACAAGGAATAGGGCCCTCACCAGACCTGACCATGATGGTACCCTGATTTCGGACTTCCCAGTCTCCAAAACTGTGAGAAGTAAGTGTTTGTGGTTTAAGGCCCTCACTCTATAATATTCCCGTTACAGTATCCCAAACAAAACAAGTCAGTGTGAGTGAAGTCAATGTATCCAGTCAAAATTATTTTAATGACAAAAGGAGAGCCTTGGATGTCTGGGACTGTGTGTGTGCAATTAATGGGGAGTCTGAGAGCTAGTTGGGAAGGAGATCAAATGCCTGAGAAGTGACTCAGAGAATGAATGAAACAATACTTGGCAATGGCCAAGACCATTTAGCTCCAAAGAGCAACAGATCCCAGAAGAGCAACTCAAGAATCAGAAGCTGTTTCTGGGCTGGGCTGAAAATCCAGGAGCCAAAACCAGGGAAAGCTTGAGCAGATGTTGCGGAAGCAAAGATGAGGAGCCTAGAGGAAGGGCTTTGGCAACACACAGAAACTATGTTTTGTATGTGCTGTGGTCCTCTTCTGCATGTGGCCCGTGTGACACCAGTTCAGTTAGGATCACAAGTATCAAACCAACTCTACAGCCTAAGGGTGGTCATGCTGGAGAGAGTGAGTGTCTGTGCTAGTGTGTATGCATGCCCATACGTGTTTACCTTGGTGTCTGGCCCACAGCAAGCAGAAAGGGTTCCTTGGAGAGCCACACACATTAACACTAGTGAAATCTGAATTGATAGTCTAAAAGTGAGTTTATTAAAACTTAAACCATGAAAACCAGACCAATATGGTAATTTAGCTTAAGGGCAAAGAGCTGTCCCTTTGACACATCAAAACACATCTCAATGGTCGTGGGGACATTATTGTGTTACTATGAAGCATTATGATGCCTCTTTATCATCAAGACAAAGTTATATAAAGTAGTACCCTTCATTTAGAGCACCACGGAGTTCTATACCAGTTTTGGGGTCATCAAATGTTATTGACATATTTTAAAGTGATATTTTCAAGAAGTGTCATTTATCAGAATACTAGAGCTACAAATACTTCTTGTACACACAAATGCCATGTCATTGAAGTGACTGTAGTAGAATTGGCCTGAATGAATTTATTTCCAGGGTAGCTCAAAACTTTCAAAAAATACTGTTTCTTTCCTTTTCTACAACCCAAAACTCAACAGTTCTTGGGCCATAGAAAACCAAGAGAGTACAAAATGTTCTTTATCATGATCAAACATTATTAATGACTACTCAAGTCCTGAGAGATGTGTTTAGTTGGCATCCAAAAAAGCCCACCCCAAGACACATTCGAAAACTAACTTGTGTGTGTGGACTGAAATACGTTTTTCTTGCAAAGAACATGTGTGTATATAATCTGTGTTATTAGAATAAGG
The DNA here is from genome assembly GCF_022355385.1 of Mustela nigripes. Classification (NCBI taxonomy): domain Eukaryota; kingdom Metazoa; phylum Chordata; class Mammalia; order Carnivora; family Mustelidae; genus Mustela; species Mustela nigripes. The sequence continues at coordinate 117,734,686 of NC_081557.1, read as the reverse complement.
AGTGAGAGAAGATAAGATGCCATCTATCTCATTTGTACTGAATGAGATTTTGTGTCCATCCTGCCTTGCCCAAATACCCAATGCCTCTTACAACGAGGGACACAGTCCCTTCCAAAGCAGTCCTCTCCAGATTTGCAATGCTGTTTTTAACACTTCCCTGGGGCACCTGGGTGGCTCAGTCCATTACATGTACAAAACCCAGCTGAAGTTAACTTATGCTAAGGAGAATTTAGATTAACCATGCAGGATGTCTTTTGGAATCTCAGGACAGAAGTGCAGAGAAAACAAAGCCAAGCATAAGAAAGACCCTGAGCATCTCTCCATATTACTGCCAAGCTTTTTTGGATGGATCCAATTCAAAGAAAGTCCAATTCAAGAAAAGAGTCCAATTTATGTCTCAGCAAAACACCTTTCTCTGTTATGGTGTCCCAAAAGTTTTGGGGGATGAGGGAGGTGACTGTCCATTTTTCCCAAGGTCACAGTTCAAGATATGGAGAAAAATGGACTCCCAATCCCGCAGAACTAAAAGGTGTCCCCTGAAAAGTCCAGCCATCCTTCTTCAGAGGAGCCTTTCAAATACCCAAGTCCAGGGTCATGTCTCCTTTGGATCTCCTGCCAAAAACTCTTCAGTCATTTGTCACATGACTTGACTGTATGTCCTTTCCCCATCCTGACAGTTACCCAACAAAATTGTTATGCAAGGCTTCATTGTAGACATTTATGGATATTGAAAAAAATCTAACTTTTCCAACATAATTACTATTCTCTATGGTTCTAGCTAGAGAAAGTAAGCTGGTGTCTGGATTTCCATAGCATCTGAGAGATACTTCCTACCAAGTGATATGAGCCCTGAGAAGAAAGAAACACACAAGTCATGAGAACAATACAAATGGCTCAAATGTTCACCCTAGGAAAACAATTGTTCCAACATTCTCATATTTTAGGAAGGAAACAAGTCAGCCAGAGATTGGAAAAGATTTGCCATATACAGAAGTTACTTTAGGAATAAAACAAAGGATATTCCCTGATTCCTACTCTTTAGCTCAAATAATGTCCAGGGGCCAGAGTCTTGGCTTCTCATACTACTATGTGAGTTTTTACACATACTACTATGTGAGTTTATGTTCCCCTAATATATTTGTTCCACCTACACCTTCAAGGCACAAAAAGGCTTCATGTGCCTATTTCCTCATCTGTAATGTGAGGATAATTTCAGATTTCACAGGGTGGTTGCAAGGGTAAAACTAAACATTCTACATATTCTCACATCAAACATGATCAATGAATAAGTCATCACCATCATCATTATTATCATTGTCATTATGAGATGCAACTTCATAGAGTGGAAGAGGTCCAAAGCCACAGAGCAACAAGATCATCTAATTATTCAACAATGGAGCATTTTCCACACACAAGTCCTTGTCCACCTACCTTCCTTTGGGAACTCCAGTTAAACGTAGACAGGCATACCTTGTTTTATGGTGCTTCTGCACTTTGCAGATATTGTGTTTTTTACAAATGGATAGTTTGCACAACTCTGCCTTGAGCAAGTGTCTAGGTATCATTTTTCCAACAGTATTGGCCCATTTTGTGTCTCTGTGTCACATTTTGGTCCTTCTCACAATATTTCAAAATTTTCATTATTAGTGCATGTGTTATGGTGATCTGTGATCAGTGATTTTTGTTATTCTTGTTGTCATTGTTTGGGGGCACCATGAACCACACCCATGTAAGGTGACAAACTTAAGCAATAAATGATGTGTGTACTCTGACTACTTTACCAACTAGCTGTTACTCCATTTCCCTCCCTTTCATAGGCCTCCCCATTTGCTGAGACACAACAATATTGAAATTAGACCAATTAATAACCCTACAAGTGTCTCTAAGAGTTCGAGAGGAAGAGTCTCGTATCTCTCACTTTAAATCAAAAGCTAGAAATGATTAAGCTTAGTGAGGAAGGCATGTTGAAACACAAGATAGGCTGAAAGCTAGGACTTTTGCACCAAAAAATTAGTTAACTTGTGAATGCAAAGGAAATGTTATTGAAGGAAATTAAAAGTGTTACTCTGGTGAACACACAAATGATAAGAAAGTGAGACACCCCTACTGCTGATGTGGAGAGTTTGAGTGGTCTGGATAGAATAACAAACCAGCCACCCATTCCCTTCAGCCAAAGGCAGATCCAGAGCAAGGCCCTAACTCTCTTCAATTCCATGAAACCATTCTAGATGCCCTTCAAAACATTTGTGATTCATGGGAAGAGATCAAAATATCAGCATTAACAGGAGTTTGGAAGAAGTTGATTCCAACCTTCATGGATGACTTAGAGGGGTTCAAGACTTCATGGGGAAAGTGATGGCAGATGTGGTAGAAATAGCAAGAGAACTAGAATGAGAAGTGGAGCCCAAAGATATGACTGAATTGCTGCAATGTCAGGCTCAAACTTGAACAAATGAGGAGGTGCTTCATATGGATGAGCAAAAGAAGTGGCTTCTTAAGAGAGAATCTATGCCTGGTGAAGATGCTATAAAGACTACTGAAATGACAATGAAGGGTTTAGAGTATTACATAAACTTATTTGATAAAACAGTAGCAGGGTTTGAGAAGACTGACCTCAGTTTTGAAGGAAATTCTAATGGGGGTAAAAATGTTATATAAAACAGCATTTCATGCTAAAGGGAAATTGTTTATGGGGGAAAAAAGGGTCCATCAAGCAGTAAATATCATCATAGTCTTATTTTAAGAAATTGCCACAGCCACCCTAGCCTTCAGCAGCCACCACCATGATCAGTAAGCAGCCATCAACATCAAGGTAAGACCCTCCATCAACAACAACAGCAACAACAAAAAAAAACTGTAACTTGTTGAAAGCGGAGATGATGCAGATTAGTTTTACCTTCTCGGGTCCTGGATATTTTTGTATTCCTTTCAATGTTCTTGAGTTTTTTTCTGGGATTGAGTTAAGTTGCTGGGAAACAACTTGCTCCTTTCAGGGCATGTGTGCAAGATCTGTTAGGACCAGCGCATCTGTTAATTCTTGGGCTAGTCAGACTTATTGCCATTATGAAGGCCATAACCTCTGAGTCCTCTACCCAATGCCCCAGATATTACCAGGTGTTCTAATCTCTCTTATGGGAACATGAACTATCACTAATCTGTGTGAACTCTGGGGATGGTTATGCCTATTTCTTGAAGGAGTTCTTTTCCTGGCCTCCAGGAGTTTCCTTGCATGATGCATCTGTCAGTGCTCTTCTGACTACTTGAGGGGACCCTCGGAAGACCTCCAAAGCTAGCTCTCTGGGTAACTGTCTCCTCTCCACTACTCTATTCTGTGAACCCTAGCCTCCCCAAGGAAACTGCCCATCTCCACCTGCATCTCCCCTCCCAGTGTTATAGCCTAGAGACTTTCTCCTCTTTCCCTTCTCTCAGGGATCCCTGCCCTGCACTGTCTGCTATTTGTCATCTACAAGCCATTGTTTCATATACTGTGTCCTGTTTCTCAATTTTTCAAGGTGAAGTTGAATGTCGAATCTGATGTCTGTCCCTCCACCTTGGGTGAACATGAAGGTTCTGCTTCAGCTTTTAGAAGACATGGCTCTTCTTCCTCACTGAGCACAAAGCCTGGGAGATGCAGGGGTGGGTGTTGCTGCTGCCATTTTACCTCTTCAAGGAGCCTGAGTCCAAAGCCAACACAGCAGAAAGCAGAGCCAAGAGATGGAGAGAAACAGAGTCCTGGTGTTGTCTGAGCCCTACATCAAACTGGTTTGTAAGACATCCTAGCTAGATGACTTGGAGGGAGTGTGAGCGGAGAGCATAGGAAATCCTTTTGTTCAGGCCAGTTGGGGCCAGGGTTTCCTAGCATTTGAAGTGAATGAGGCTTACATGATTTGCTTTTCTATTTAAAAACACATATGAATACTAGCACATGTCTTTTAGGACTGGGACAAAGGTTGAAGAAAATATCCTGTCTAAAAGTGCCTGTCATCCTGTATACGGCGGGTGCTCAGTAAATGCTCTCTCTCTCTCTTGCCCTTGGGTCTCTGCTCCTTCTTTCACAGTATTGATCTGGCCTTCAAAATGGATCAAATGTTCTCTCCTGCCACTTCTCCAACTCCCTTTCTTTCCACTTAGTAGCAGGTCTGTTCCTTGGTTTCCCTCAAAGCAGAGGGCGGGCTTTATAGTTAATATCCTGCCGCCTCTGATTGCAGCTTTAAGAGGTGTAACATTTGATAAGCTCCATTTAGCTTGGCTGTGCTGCATTGTTTAAATTATTCAAAGACAGATTGCTCCCCTGCCCTTCCCTCCCCCTCCCCCAAGGATTTCTGCTCTACTGAGCCTGCCTCCTGCAAGTTACCAGGAAATAAGGAAAGGGAGTCAGCAGGGCAGTTTCTCACTGTAAGGTTGAAAATCAGTTCCAGCCGTTGTTCTACACCCATCACACCCCATTATTCCTTGCTAATTGCAAGCCTGGTATGCAGGTTAACTCTTTGAGAACAATGCTGGCTTTGATTGCTAAAGAGGCATGGGGCTGCCCCTTCATTCTCCCCCTAGCCAGCCCTGAGGCCTCACCCCCCATCCTCAGCTGACTCTGCCTGTCTGGGATTCCAAGGGTCTCACTCCGGGAAAGAGGAAATCTGTTGCCCAGGCATTCTGTGGGCAGGGTGGAACAGAGCCTTAGCTGCCACGGACCTCAATGATGACGGAGACAGACAACCCAGGCTTCACATCTACCCCACAGCCTCTGCTGTCAGATTCCGAAAACACTCACTCTTCCTGGCCCAAAACTGGGATGAAAAGCACTCAGCCATAGCCTGGAGACATGACTCCCATTCATCCCTCATCAGAGCAGTTTGCTTAGAATTCATGGAATAAATGAGGATGGTGGTCAAGCACTTTGAACGGGGAAATATTATTTCGGGGGCCATGTATTTCATTGGCTTAGATTTGACAGCTATTCACTTGGAGCAAATAATAATAATAATAGTAAGAGAGGCTGTACAGCCTGCAAAGCCTAAAAGATTTACCATCTGCTCTTTAAAGAAAATGTTTGCTGATCCCAGACCTAGAATTCTGATTAAAAGAGACTAAGGACTGATATGCAACTAATGAACCACTGAACACTAAATCAAAAACAAATGATATGCTGGCTAACTGGACATAATAAAAAAATATATAAATAAATAGAGACTAAGGAGATCTGGGTACTAACTACAAGACATGAGCCTGTCCTACACTGGATCCTGGGCCAGAAAAAGGGCATTAGTAGAACAACTGGCAAAATTTGAATAAACCCTGCAGATTAGATGACAAAGGGCATCGATGTCAATTTCTTCATTTTGATCATTGTACTGTGGGTCTGTAGGATGTCAACATTTTAGGAATCTGGGTATGTGGGAATTCTTCATACCTTTTTTGCTACTCTTCTTGAGTTTCAAATTGTTGTGGAAAAAAAAAAAAAAGAAGAAGAAGAAAGAAAAAGATATACCAAAAAATGGTAAGGAGAAGGTGAATCTTCTCCCCAGAATTACAGGGACCTGGGGAAGGCAGCTTTAGGATAAGGAGTCACATTCACAACAGTGGAGGCTAAACCCCCCTGGGGGAGGTGGCTGAGTGTGCGCTAGGGGACCCAGATACTGCAGAAAACATAGGGTTTTTGAAAGACCTGGAGCAAGGAGGAAGGAGGAAACAAGATGATAGAAGGATGTCCAAGTGCTAATTCCTAGGCACAAAACCTAAAGTCTCAGTAAATTCACTAGCCTCATGAAGTCCGAGTGTGATTAGATTTCTTGTTTAAGAAGAGAAGGGTCCAAAGAGATGCTAGCTGCGGGAGGCGGAAGGGACCTGGCACACCTGGATGTAGCAGCGGATCGGAGCACCATGGGGAAGTGAGAGTGGCCCTTCACACACCTCTCAGGTGTGTGGGCTTACCCAGCCTGGGATGCGGGATTGGAGCCAAGTTCACCCAAATCGCCAGGGGGTAGAGCCATCTCAAAAGCTGGGTTACTCTCTCCAGCCCACTTTGTGCTCTGAAACGCAGAATGTGCTTGAGGTCCCTGCAAAGGAGGGGACCCCGATCTGCTCCCTTGAGAACACGCAGCCCAGACTGGCATCAAGATGATAAATGAGGCAAGGGTGAAGTCATCCCATCCTAACCCAGTAATGCACTGGTCACACATAGCTGCTCCCCAGGCTGTTTGCTTTCTCCAACTACCAGAACCTGCCAACCAAACTCTGGAGGAGGTCCATTTGCTGTGTTGCAAGCAAGGCAGTGGATCTGCGGGTTCCCTGCAGTTACAAGTTCCTAACTAAGAGCAAGACAGAAAGGCCCTGCGACCGTCAAAGTATCTTTAAGAAGAGAGGGGGTGAAGAGGCAGATTTTTATCGGGTAGGTACAAAAATGGCCAGATCAGGTAGCAAAGCCATGGGAATGGACTCTGCAGTCCTTCAACTACAGAAAGCGTCACTGACCAGGGACCCCAGCCTCTGTGCTCTGAAACCCATGGCCACACTTCCAACCTAGAGGGGCAGCCAGCCAGGGACTGAGCACTGGGCAGTATTCCTGGGACTGCAGGACCCCACTGATGGCCAGTGTGAGCTCACAGACTTCTCTTCTGCTTTCTCAAACTGGCCTTCAACTGCATCACAGTTGAGAAACTCCCACCCAACTTCTCTCCCTCTCCTTCACTCCATTTACACTTGCTTTGCAGACTGGCAGCTCTCCCAGCTTTTCCGATTCCCTCCCCACTTTCCCTCCACAGACATTAAACCCATTTTGGCATCTGTTTTTTGGAGGACTGGGGCTAACCCAATCCTCCAAAACACCCTTTGAGGTGCCAACACCCAACCTAATACAGAAGGAAGGGAGGTGGGGTGCAAAAAGACTTAAGGCAGGAAGATATTTTAATACCAATTCATTAATAAAGTGTAAAATTTGGGGAATACAGTCTTTTTTTTTTTCCAAGTTTGTACTTGGAAAAACAAGTTTGTAATTTTGTCTAACTTTGGGGAATGTAATCTTCACTGGAATTATAAGGAGGTATTCGTTCTAAAAAAAAAAAAAAATCCATGAAGCTATTGATTTCTGACTACTACCATTTGAGGTGTTTATCACTTTTGAACTATCTAGTGGCAATGTCTTGAAATGTTTTGTTAGACAGTTACTGAAGGCATTTTATAAGGATAGGAAAAGCACCATTGCCCACCTCAAAACCAGGGAGAAACTATTCCAGATGAACAGGTTTCAGATTCAGGGGACATAAAGAGTCAAAAAGCCCAGGGGAGGGGCTCCCGGGTGGCTCAGTCCATTAAACATCTGCCTTGGGATCAGGTCATGATCTCAGGGTCCTGAGATTGAGTCCCGCATTGGGCTTCCTGCTTAGCAGGGAGTCTGCTTCTCCCTCTCCCTCTGCTGCTCCCCTTGCTTGTGTGTGCTCTCTCTCAAATAAATAAAATCTTAAAAATAAAAGTCCCAGTGGAAGAACATTAGGTTGATGTACCCTCTATGTCAACAATTACCTAATATTTGCAATTTGCCACTGTAAAGTGATACAGCCTCACAGATTGGCTTTACTTACCCCTCTACAAATGTTTTCTCCAAAATAAAAATAGACCCGCTAAGTCGATTGACAATGCAGGAAGCTCCCTCAGAGATAGCACGACTTCGATGGAAAGGGGACATGAAAAATAAGGGAAAGAGGAGGGGGGAAATTCAAAGGGGAAGACAGAGGAGAGCGTGAGGAAAGAGTCCCCTCTCCACCAAGCTCAGCTCTGTCAGGGGGAATTCATGTGGCCTGCAGCTGGGACGTGGAAGGCTGTTAACCTTGTGGCTGGAGAACCCCCACAGAGGACAAAGCCAGGAAATGTCTGGGTTTGCCAATCCTGCTACTGACAAAAGTCCCAGCCAAAACTGTCCAAAATGTCCCTCACATTTCCGAATGGATGAAAAAAGTCAGTGTAAAGGGAGAATCTTCTTTCTCTGAGAAGCGGAGGGAACTGTTTGGAAAATATCTCCATCTTCAAACACTCCAAGGACGTTGGAAGAGCTGTCTGAGAACCCGGGAGGAGGAAGTGGTCCTGAGGTGTGAGAAGACAAACATGGCATTGGGCTCAGCTCCTTCGCACACTGAGGAAAGGAAGCCAGGAAGCCCGAGGGTTCCCTAAGAACAAAGATGTAGCACCCCCCAAAATGTTAGCACTGCAAAGGCCTTGGAGCTCACAGAAGTCAGCCTGTCCTGTTGAGGGTTAGGCAATGAGCTTCAGAGAAACTCAGAGCTACAAAGTTAAGAGCTGGGGTTAGAACCTGCTTCATGTCACAATATTGGCGTCATGACACCATCCCATGACTCAAATCTAGAAGGCATTTCTGGGCTCCTCGCCTCAGTGACTCTGTCAGCACTCACTTCCTTGGCTGGACTTTGGACTCAAAGCTGCCCCAGTGAAGCAATCGTATTTGTCTTTGCTTAAAGCAGCATTTTTTGTTTTTTTAAAGCACAACTCACAGGAAGAAATATCTTTTTAATTACAGTCTGATATAATACACATATGGATATGTATAAAATATCTGAAACAAAAGTTTCATAAACCAACACCCACCCTATTTGCAATACATTCTAGTATTTTCTCTTCTGTCCTTTCTCATCTCTTTTCTCCATCACTGAAAAGAAATGCTGCATGTAATTGAATAAACATTGGCTGAAGGGAGGATCACGGTGACCAGAGGATACTTTTGATCCCCAAAGGGATCCTGGGAAAGACAGCAGGTCACTAGTGAGGCTCTATTCACAGGTGTGGCTGGACGTCATCATCGGGTCTTTCTGAGAAGACTGGAATTACGACCTGGTGAGGTCCCCATGACTGTGATTTCCATGGGTCATGCCACTACGCTAGGTCCAATGGACGTGCCTCAATTCAGATGCCCATACAGTTTTAACCATAATAACAATAATTTACTTCCCCTACATTATCTCACTAGAAATTACCTTGGAACAACCTAGCAGGATAGACAATGTTATTCCCTTGAGAGGGGCCCCTGAGAAGGGCCCCTGAGTGGCTCAGTTGGTTAAGCGTCTGCCGTCAGCTTAGGTCATGATCTCAGGGTTCTGGGATCGAGAACTGCATGTGGTGGTGGGGGGGGGGGTCCCTGCTCAATGGGGAGTCTGCTTCTCCCTCTACCTCTACCTGCTGTTCCCCTTGGTTGTGCTCTTGAGCGCACTCTCGCTCTCTCTCTCTGGCAAATAAATAAATAAAATACTTTTTAAAATGAGAAGAGTGAAGGTTAGACTACCTAAGTGACTTGCCCAAGGTCTCCTGTGGCCAAGGCTAAGACCTGAATCTTCTGATACTCTTTCTACCATGATGCCTCCACCGTCCCAGTGCCTTGCTGATCTTCTGCTAGGAGAGGAGGAATCCTCTGATTCTGGAAATTCTCAGTCCTTCCTGCTCCTCCCTTTGGAAGTCCCTTCTGATTTTCAAGCTCTCACAAGACTAGGAAGGTCCCCAAGTAGGAGAAATTTCTAGTAGTCAGCTTACAGCAGTCTCTGCAACTGACAGCCCCTCCAACAGGGGCTTCCATCAAAGTCAGCTTCCACAAAGCGCCTGAGCAAATGTTCAGGAGTAATGGAGAAAGTGAATGGCTCAAGAAGAAATAAGAAAAAGCCACAGTATTCCCAGCTCCACCTACACTCTAAGCTGCAGCTGTCAGGGACAATTTGCAAACAAGCCCTCCAAGAAACTTAACCGAAAGACACTGTGTGTTAGGGGTTAATGTTTTTGTTAATTGATTGTGTTTGCAACTGCTTAAAATACTGTATACCCATTGGCATCCGCCTCCAGTCTCACTGTGACAACCTCAGCCCAGCTCCATTTATCAACACAACTGCATCGAGAGATCGCCTCCTGGCCTCATCCATCAAACAGGCCACTGTCTGCAGACATTCCGGGATTTGTTGTATTTGGGATTAAACGCAGAGGTGGGGGGTAAAATTAACGGGGTTTCTATAAATATAACTTCTCTGGCTCTTGTTAAAACTCTAGGGGTCACAGGAAATCTCTGGTTTCAAACAAGGCTATGCAGATTGATCCTGTTTACTTGAAATGTCTAGCCAAGATCTAACTTTGCTCCATTAATACTAAATAAATAATTTCCACAGAAGCTATTTTTTGGTCACCTTTGCCAAAAATCTTGAGAAGAAGGGCCAGCACAGAAGCTTTACATGCATGTTTCATGTAAAACCAACAGGATCAGTGGGAACTAGGTTTTCTTATATTTTTTAAAGCTGTTTCATGACAGATAAAACTCAGCTGGTGAACCGATCTATATACAATGACCCATCAGGACTACTGCACTGGTAGGAAAAAAATCAGTGACACTTGTTGAAGATGGTGAGGCAGACTTTATCCAAGACCATAAGGATAGGTGTAGGGACCACTCTAAGGAGATTTATGGTGGGAGAGAGAGACTGGGCTCAACTCTGACTATAGCCTTGGAAGGTGGGCGTTTGTAGTCAAGATGTGAAACAGCAAACAGAAAATGAAGAGGAAACATCATGGGCGAGAGGGGTTCTGTCCAAAATCAACCTAATGGGATTCCTGCTGAAGGCAGACCAGGGTCTTCAGACATCACCTGGAGTTGCGGAGCCCCAGGATCCTGATCTGGTATGGAGGATGAGGGTGTTCTGGTTAAACTGACTTAGTAGGGTTCTTGCTAAAACTAGATTTTACAAAGAAGTGCACAGATGGGCCTAGGAAAAGTGTCAGGTGCCTAACTGAAGTTCTGTCCAGCAAAGAATCTTTTGTCACTGGTTACCACCAAGAGGTCATTCCATGAGCCTCCTGTTCTCTTCCTAACCAAACCTCTCTGAAAAGGGTCTAACAAACATACTTACCCAAGATGTCAATGGCCAGTACAGATTCAGCATGAAAAAATAGAGAATGCCCAGTTAAATTTAAATTTCAGATGACCCATGAATTTATTTTATTTATTTATTTATTTTTAAATTTTTAATTTTTTATAAACATATATTTTTATCCCCAGGGGTACAGGTCTGTGAATCGCCAGGTTTACACACTTCACAGCCCTCACCATAGCACATACCCTCCACAAAGTCCATAACCCCACCCCCCTCTCCCAATCCCCCTCCCCCTCCCCCCAGCAACCCTCAGTTTGTTTTGTGAGATTAAGAGTCACTTATGGTTTGTCTCCTTCCCAATCCCATCTTGTTTCATTGATTCTTCTCCTACCCACTTAAGCCCCCATGTTGCATCACCACTTCCTCATATCAGGGAGATCATATGATAGTTGTTTTTCTCTGCTTGACTTATTTCACTAAGCATGATACGCTCTAGTTCCATCCATGTTGTCGCAAATGGCAAGATTTCATTTCTTTTGATGGCTGCATAGTATTCCATTGTGTATATATACCACATCTTCTTTATCCATTCATCTGTTGATGGACATCTAGGTTCTTTCCATAGTTTGACTATTGTAGACATTGCTGCTGTAAGCATTCCGGTGCACGTGCCCCTTCGGACCACTACATTTGTATCTTTAGGGTAAATACCCAGTAGTGCTATTGCTGGGTCATAGGGAAGTTCTATTTTCAACATTTTGAGGAACCTCCATGCTGTTTTCCAGAGTGGTTGCACCAGCTTGCATTCCCACCAACGGTGTAGGAGGGTTCCCCTTTCTCCACATCCTCGCCAGCATCTGTCATTTCCTTACTTGTTAATTTTAGCCATTCTGACTGGTGTGAGGTGATATCTCATTGTGCCCATGAATAATTTTTATTATAAGTATGCCCCAAACAGTATTTGAAACATACTTACACAGAAAGTTATTCATCACCTAACTGAAAGTCAAATTTAATTGACTGTCTTATATTTTATCTTGTAACTCTACTGGTAAGACTCCATAGACTACTCTTTCAGTGGACTTGGCTTATTAACATGGATAAGAGTAGATAATGATGTGGTTGGAAAGGAGGACCCCAGGGCTGTGCTACTTTGCCATGTTAAGAGGTCTTCCTTGCTTTGGAAGGCAGCTTATGGGGTACCTGGATAGCTAGGTCAGTTAAGTGTCTGACTCTTGGTTTCAGCTCAGGTCATGATCTCATGGTTGTGGGATCAAGCTCCATGTCAGGCTCTGTACTCAGTGCAGAGTCTGCTTCAAACTCTCTCTCCCTCTCACTCTTTCTCTCTCAAATAAATAAATCTTTTTTTAAATTAACATATAAAGTTATATTTAATTCAGGGGTACAGGTCTATGTTCTTCAGGCTTACACAATTCACAGCATTCACCAGGGAATAAATAAAATCTTAAAAAAAAAAAAAGGGGGGGTAACTTATCCAGCCATCTCCTACCTTGTCATTAAATAATTAAGCTTTGTGCCTTGACCTGTAGGACTGCTAAGAGCTGACATGATTGAGTCTTATCACTCTACACTCACGGTGAGGTGGATATTATGACCCTGTTTTTACAAAAGAGGAAACAGAGTGCAGGGAGATCAGAAAATGTGCCCAGTTCAACCCCAGGAGAGGTCGCTAGAGCAGGCCAAGGTCAACATAGGAACATGTTCTTCCTCAGGCCACCACGCTGGGCAGGATGGGGACAGAGATGGACAGCAGGGAGACAGAGGGACATCCAGATGCTGGTGGATACATCCAATAATATGACACTTACTGGGGGAGTTGAGGAAGCTTCAGGGCCAAAGGAATTTTGGAGAAAATCAGTAAGGTAAAAAGAGAGGATTTAATCGGAGGGAGGTGGAATGGGTGTCAATCTGATTTCTGAAAACTGTGATCCCGACTGCTGTCAGACCCTCTGCTTGGTAAACGTGTAGCCTCTCCCATTGGGTTTACACCCAATCTATAGGAAACTCAAGCTAAAATTTTAGAAACTCAATCTCCTCAACCTTATTACTGGAAAAGGACTCCCCACCACCTCTCCATTTTCTCACAGGACCCCCTTCAGCACAAAGCCTCCAAAATGGCTGTTCATCTCTGATTCTGTTCTAACATCAACATTGGTGTCATGATAACCTACAATGCACCAACAGGGGCGCCTGGATGGCTCAGTTGTTAAGCATCTGCCTTCGGCTTGGGCCATGATCCCAGGGTCCTGGAACTGAAACCCACATCCCCATCAGGCTCGCTGCTCAGCAGGGAGCCTGCTTCTCCCTCTCCTCTCTGCTCATGTTCTTTCTTGCTATCTCTATCTCTATAGAGATACTCTATAGAGTATAGAAGTAAATAAAATCTTTTAAAAATCATAATAATCCCTTCAGCTATTTCACACCAAGCACATCAGACAGGGGGCGAGATGCTTGGAATGTGAGATAAATAAGGCAAGGTCCTTGATTTCATCAGCACAGAACCAGGAAGGCACAGAACCAGAGCATCTGCAAATGCTAGCTAGTGGTTGTGCACAGGACTGGGGAGGCAGAGAGAAGGGGAAGGACGATCGTGTTCCTGGAACGTCTAGGAGGCCTTGCAAAGGAGCTGTAAAGAATGAATAGGAGTTTGACAGCAGGAAAAGGAGGAAAATACTCAGGGAATGGGCCCACATCGGGGGCCGGGGGGGCGTAAGAGTAACATGGCACATTCCAGAAACTGTGAAGGGTTCCAAGCGGCTAGAACATAGCCTGCAGCGAAGCACAGGGGTTGGGCCAAGCAGGTGGGGAAGGGCTCGGTCATGTGATCACATTTTAACTTGAAAAATTAACTTGAGTATAGAGGATGTTCTGGAGCAGAGACAAGCACGAGAGGACACTGGGACTATAATGCAGAGGGAGAAAGTGGCGGGGGGGGGGGGGGTTAGGACAATGAGGGGAAAAGCTGGGAGATTTCAGAACTTAGTGACTGATGCTCTGGGAGGGTAGGGGAGTGAGGAGTCCTGCATTTAGAAGTTGGAAGAAGAGGGCAAAGGTTGATGTGGTTGGTGGTGAGGGGAGTCTGGAGCAGCTTTGCTATGGGAACGTACATGAGTTGGCTAGGCCTGCCATAAGGAAGTACCACACACGGGAAGGCTTAAACTTCAACAATTTATTTTCTCCTCGTTCTGGAGGCTGGAAGTCCAGAAGGAAGTCAGGAGGGTTGGTTTCTCCTGAGGCCTCTTTCTCTTGGCCTGCAGACAGCCATCTTCCCCCTGGTTCTCTCGTAGTTTTCCTCTGTACGTGTCTGTGTTCTAATCTCCTCTTCTTATAAAAACACTAGTCATATTGGATCAGGGCCCACCCCAATTACCTCATTTTAATGCAATTGCCTCTCCAAGGCCCTATCTCCAAACATAGCCACATTCTGAGGTACTGAGAGTTAGGACTTCAAAATAGGAGTTTGGTGATGGAAAGTCACAAATTAGCCCATAGCAGGACGGGAATGAGCTCTATCTCCTTCAGCCCAGGGGCCATCAGCTTCTCACTGGGCAACACACCCACCTGATGACAGGAGGACTGCAGCAACTTCCCACAGACCATGCTAGCTAGTTCTCTAGTCCAGAAGGGGGAAAAAAAAAACCCACATTTATTGAGCAACTACTATGTGACAGGCATGTTATGTGCAGCATGCTTTTTTATCCTCACAGTAATTCCATGGGGAGCTACTGCTGTCCTTGTTGTACAGATGGAGAGACTGAGATTCAGACAGCTTCAAACACTTGCCAAAGTTCTCATCGCTCAGATGAACCACAGTAGCCTGACCACTGCCTGGTCTTCCCCTGCACATCGACGTGCCTGCCCGCCAACCCCAGTCTCCACTGGAGGACCTGGCACCCAGTTCCTCAGGGACATGCTTGACCTCTGTGTTGCCCATCTCTTGGCTGGCAGAGCCCAAGCCTAAGGTGTCCCCACCACTGCACCAGAGATGTGGCCGTGAAAACAACAGGTAGCTCCTGGGACACCAGAGCCTCGGGTCAATATTTACCCAGTAATTCAAGCAGGCAATAAACAGCTTACAGGTAGCCTCCCTCACACACCACACAGCCCTTGGACTAGGCCCAGACCAGCAAGCCTGGGCTGGGGCCTCCTCGCTGTGGCCCCGAAACAGTGGCTTTCTAGCAGCTCCCAAGGGAGCTTTGAAAAATCCGAGGGCCCAGGCCATCCACAGACGGTTGAACTCAGAGCCTTGGGAGAGAGACTCAGGCGCCAGTAATCTTGTAAGCCTCCCCAGTGTGCAAGCAAGGCTGGAAAACTGCCGCCATCTACAATGTGGTAAGGGTTCCTCTTGTCTTTTGTCCCTGAGGGTCATGACATTCAGCACAGCGTCCCCTCCCCTCTGCATTCCCACCTCCAGCTCGTATGGACAACACACTGATGTGTGGATGACCCACCCCACTGCACTGATGTGTGCAGCCTGCATACACCAGGACCACTTGTCAGAAGCCCATAGGAGAAAGGGCCATCGAACACGAGCTCCTCTGGGGCTTCCCCAAGTGGGGGATCATGAATCACACACCCTGGCTTACCCCACATCACTCCAGCATTGACAGTCTCAGCAGAGCAGTCCCAGCCCTCACTGCCAGCAGAAGAAAGGGTCCAGCCTGCCCCTGAGATGTCAGTTCCAGGGTCTGGGAGGGTGATTCCCATGGGTGGCTGGCAGGGAACATCACAGTTCGGGGAGGACAGGGACCTTGGCAATGATCCCAGCCCCTATTTTCTGTGTGGGAAAACTGAGGCCGAGAGATGTGCAGAGATGTGCTAAAGGTTACCCACAAAAGGGCTGACCATCCCCAGGCACCAGCGCGTAAGATGAAACTAACAACCCTGGCTGCTTTTCTCAGCTGTTAGACATGTTGACACATTCAACACTCATGTCCTTGAAGGTAAGGAGAGGTTTTGCCCAATTTTAGAAAGGAAGAAGTTGAAACTTGGGAATTTTTCCCCCTTCTCTCTTCTTTTAACTACAAAATAACATATAACACGAAATTTACCACCTTAACCATTTCAAAGTATATAGCTCAGAGACATGAAGTATCTTCACACTGCTGTGCAACCATCATGCCCACCCAGCTCCAGAACATTTTTTTAAGTGAGGGCAGTGGGGGAGGGGCAGAAGGAGAAAGAGAATCTGAAGCAGACTCCCTGCTGAGCAGGGAGCCTGATGCGGGACCTGATCTCACATCCCTGAGATCGAGACCTGAGCTGAAATCAAGAGTTGGACACTTAACCGACTGAGCCACCCAGGTGCCCCCAGAACATTTTCATCTTCCCAAACTGACATTGAATGATAACCCCCCCTCACCACCTTCCCCCAGCCCCTGGCAACTACCTTTCTTTTTTTTTTTTTTTAAGATTCTACCTATTTGACAGAGAGAGAGATCACAGGCAGAAAGGCAGGCAGAGAGAGGGGAGGAAGCAGGCTCCCTGCTGAGCAGAGAGCCCGATGCGGGGCTCAACCCCAGGACCCTGAGACCATGACCTGGGCCAAAGGCAGAGGCCCAACCTACTGAGCCACCGACGCGCCCCGGCAACTACCTTTCTATTCTGCCTCTATGAGTCTGACTACTCTAGGTACCTCATTTATGTGGAATCATACAGTCTTCTTGGCGACTGGCTTATTTCAACTCACATAACTTCCTCAAGGTTCAGCATGCTGTAGCCTATGTCACAATGTCCTTCCTTGTGAAGGCTGAGTAGTAGAATTCCATCGTACGTATATATCACATTTTGTTTATATCATCAACTAACACTTGAGTTGCTTCATCTTTGGCCATTTTGGATTTTGCTGTGAACACGTTATACAATAGCCATTTGAGTCTCTGCTTTGCGCTCTTTTGTGTTTATTCCCAGAAATGGGACTAATGGTGATTTTGTGTTCAATTCTTTGAGGATCCTTCACCCTGTTCTCCACAATGGCAGCCCCAGCCATTCCCACCAACAGTGCACAAGGGTTCTGATTTCTCCACATTCTCCCCAACACTGAGTTTCTGTTTTTTGGATAACAGCCATCCGGGCAGGTGTGAGTGGGGTGGCATCTCAGTGTCACTTTCACCTACATTTCCCTAATGGCTATTGATGTTGAGCGTCTTTCCGAGTGCTTGTTGACCATCTGTGTATCTTCTTTGGAGACACATGAAACTTAAGACTTTTAAGTTAACTTGCCCAAGGCTGCGGAACTAGTGGTGGGAGGGTGGAGTCCACACTGAAACATCTAACTGTGGGAACTTGTTCTTAACCATTAACGCTGGGAGAACACATGGAGAGGTCTTGAACCAGTGCCTTGGATGCGTTAGCTCGATAATTAGCTATTGCTACCATTGATTCCTACTATTATTGCTACCATTAACATTGCCACTACTATTGTAACCATTAGTATTAGCGCTTCTATTAGTATCATTAATATTAGCATTACTACTGGGGCACTTGGGTGGCATAGTCTACGGAGTGAATGACTCTTGGTTTCAGCTCAGGTTACGACCTTGGGGTTCTAAGATTGAACCCTGTATCAGGATCCATGCTTGGGGGGGGAGTCTGCTTGAGATTCTCTCTCTTTCCCACTTGTGCTGTCTCTCTCTCTCTCAAATAAATAAATCTTTATTTTCTTAATTTTCTTTTTATTTTTTAAAAGATTTTATTTATTCATTTAATTGACAGAGAGAGAGACAGCAAGAGAGGGAACCAAGTAGGGGGAGTGGGAGAGGGAGAAGTAGGCTTCCCGCGGAGCAGGGAGCCCCATGCAGGGCTCCATCCCAGGACCCTGGGACCATGACCTCAGCCAAAGGCAGACACTTAACAACTAAGACACCCAGGCATCCCCAGGATAAATAAATCTTTAAACAAATATTAGCACTGCTGCCATTAATACTGCCATTACTATTACTACCATTAATAGTACTATTGCTACTACTACAAGGCCCCTTAAGACTAGAATCAGCTAGTTCACTCTCACCACACAGCTGTGACCCCATCACAGTATCTGAGGTATTGCTAGCATGGTTGGCACTAAAAGAGAATAGATGGAGGACTATCAGGGCTTTGTGATGCACTCTTTATTTTAGCATTTCTCAAAAAGTAGGCTGTGGACTGCCTGGATCAGAGTTTCCTGGGAATATGGTGTTTTATTCTTCCCCAAGATTTTACTTCTGAGAGAAAGAGAGGGAGAGTGCACGTGTGTGTGCAAGAGTGCCTGAGCAAGGGGAATGGGAGGGCCAGGGGGAGAGGGAAAAGCAGACCCCCTGCTGAGCAGGGAGCCCAATATGGGGCTCGATCCCAGGCCCCCAGGATCATGACCTGAGCCAAAGTCAGATGCCTAACTGACTGATCCACCCAGACGTCCCTGGTTTTAAACTCAGCTTCCAGATCTCCGTCTCAGACTTCCTGGGCCAGAATTTCCAGGTGGGGGAGCAGCTGGACATCTGCAGGACACTGGTGCTAGGGGACCCCACACTCAGTATGACTGAGCATCTTGGTCCAGTGATGCTGTGCAGGATCCCCGGTCACCAGTGAGCCTCAGGCAACAGTTGTGGGTTTGGTAATAATGATCCCGCCATCAAGAAACAAAAACAGATTGTGATTTGCTTCATTTTTCCTGCTTTCATGAATTTCTAAATTTCTCTGGTGATCCTGTATTAGTTTTACACTGAAAAAATAAACATGTTAAAAAAGCAACCCCAAATTTTGAGTCACTGATAAACTCTTTTTTATGGAAACATAACTCCTGTATAATAAAGCTGCACCATTTAAGTATACAATTTGATGAGGTTTTTTAAGATTTTATTTATTTATTTGAGAGAGAGAGAGCACAAGCTTGGTGGGGATGGGCAGAAGGAGGTGCAGATGCCCCATTGATCAAACCCATGGGGATCGATCCCAGAACCCTGAGATCTTGACTTGAGCCAAGGGCAGATGCTTAACCAGCCAAGCTACGCAGGTACCCCTACAATCTGATGGGTTCTGAAACATGTATGAGACCATCATCAGACTTGCAATAGCATATTCAACACCCCAAAAAGTCTCCTCATGTCCCTTTGTAGAAGCACTGGTATTCATATTGTATGCTTTCCTTCCTTTCTGCCCACCGACCGACCCCCCACCCGCTCCTCCCTAAGACTTCAGCATCAGAATGCATAGACTATATAGGGAAGGGATGTTGGTACCCTTTTCTAGGGATCACTGCCATTGAAACAACCCTGGTAACACCAATGGGAACAACAGACCAGGTCTCTGCAGCTGGCAGTAAAGTGGCAGGCCTAGGCTAACATGGGCTGCAGCGTTCAGTGGCATGGTAACAGGAGCAGAAGCAAGGGGCTAAATCACCAAACACATTAGCAGGCACTGGTCTCTGCGTCCAGGGTACCCTCCTCTGGCATCGCCACTTTCAAATTTCTATCCATCCTTCAGAACCCACCTCTTCTTCTGGGATGGCTCTCTTGGCCCACATCCCCACAACTCCCTTGTGTCAGGGATGGTGCCCAATGGCAAGGAGTATCTTTTGCTGAGCATTAAATAATGCTGAAGGACACCAACCTGGCCACCTTACAACAATGGGAACTGTGATTTCCGAACCTACACCCAAAGGCAGACATCTCTCTCTCCTTTTGCTTCAACTTTCCAAGGAAGATTCACAAATGCCCATCTTAGTGCCTAATAGTGTCTTCATTTCACTCCAGCTCCTTGCAGTGACAGCCTAACACCTGGTCATGCTCACCCACCCCAGATCACCTGCCAGTGTCTCCTGGCTGGTTCTGCTGCCTACCCAACCTCAACTCTTGAACAGTGTCCCTGGAACCAAGACTGGAGCCTCTCCAGCCACCCTACCCTCACTTCAGCCTCCTATGGGGAGAAAGCAGAGGGGAGGGAAGGGGGGCAGGTCTGCAGAGGAGGCCGATCTGTATCCTGCGTGTTCTCAGTAACAGGACGGAAGTGGTGCGGGGCCGATGGGCTGGATTTCCCTAATGACATGACCTCTCTGGCCTCCCTACCAGGCTTCACCTTCTTCTATCCAGGCACTTGGGCACAACTCCGTGATAACCATCATCATGCCTACATCTGAGTTTTGCTGAGCACTTCCTGTATACCAAAGGCTTTTGTCCACAGTATGTCACTGCCTCCTCACAAACAGCCCCATGACGTAGACCATTACTAACTCTATGCTTCACAGAAGACACAGAAGGGCTAACTCACCTAGTGGCCTAGCAGAGATGGGCAGAACCAGGATTCATGTGTCTACTTGAGACCTGACCTCCTCACCCCGAGGCTATGGCACCTCCCTCACCTTGAATCCCAGAACCGACAAGAAACAGGTGCAGAATCAGTGTCCTTCTGCACATGTGGCAGCTGAGCTCTCCATCTGGGCCTTCGGCTTCCACCCCAGGAACCCAGCCCCAGGCTTCGGTACAGAGCACATCTCCTGTGCTGCCTCAGAGTCCAGGCCCGCTGGGAGGGCATGGGGGCTGTCCTGACCCTGTCACCCATGCATGTGCTCTGCAGCTATGGCCCCAGGGCCCCACTCATCAGGGAAGCAGCCCCCCCAGTCAGGGCCAATGAGGAGGCTCATTGCTTGTGTCTGAACCTCATTCCATGCCTACATCACCTCCCTACCTTCTCAGGAGACACCTGACGGGGGCATCTCAGAAGAGAAAGATGTGTAGCACCTCCCACATCCCCAACCCCAGCCCTCGGGAAGTATGGCAGCTAGACACAAAGCTGCCCAACCAGTCTGCCGCGCATGGTAAGGTCAGAGGAAATTCGCGTTTCTGTGCCATCTGACAAGGAGGAAACAAAGACTCTGGGCAGAAGGAAAGGTGAGAGCAAGAGGAGGGTCTGGGGAGAGGGGGTACAACATGGCAGTTGGTGTTAAATTCCCTAGTGAGAGAAAATTCTCTCATAAGGGAGCCACAGAACCCCAGAACCATACTGCCCACTGTCGCATTGAAGTGTGTCTGCCATGCTATCCTGCGAGATGAACTTCCCTTCCGTGGCACCCAGGCCTTCAGGAAAAGTCAGTCTCACAGAAAAGGGGGATTTCTCTGGTGCTCTGGGGCATGAAGGAAGAGGAACTGCGTCCAGCAGGGGACAGCTGACAAGGGTGGCAGACACAAAGCTGAGAGGAGCAACACAGAAGGTGGGCCAGTGGGTGAGATGACGAAGAGTTCTGAGGGACACCAGAGAGAATTTAGACCAACGATGGCAGCATCTGCCCCGGGGCTCAGCCCACATCCTCCCCTAGCGCCCAAAGTCCTACTGAGAATCGCATGGGCGAACTCCTCCCTGGACTGGAGCCAAGGGATGACCCACACACCAAAAGTCTAGAGGACCTGTGTCTTAAGGACCATGGTTAGGAAGAGGGCTTGCAAACCCCATCCTCCAGATGAGGGAACTGATTCTTCTGCCCCTTTGCTCCCTCCACTCAACTACAACCCCCTCCCTCTACTTCTCTAAAACAAAGCAGTGGAACTTCAGGTCCCTCCCCACCCTGCCTCTGGCAAACCTCACCGACTTGCTCCCTGCCTGTGTCTACCTGCACCTTCTCTGGGGAGAAGACCCCCATCAGCCTTTCCTTAAGAACAGAGGCCACCCGTCCCTCAGAACCTCCTGAGTAAATTCTGCACCAATCCATGGCCACAGCTCTATTTTATTTTTAATTAACTGTGGTAAAATATATACATAACAAAAACCTACCCTTTTAACCCCTTGTAAGCATACAGTTCAGTGGCATTCACTGTTGGGCAACCATCATCAGGATCCATCTCCAGACATCTTTTTTTTTTTAAAGATTTTGTCTATTTATTTGACAGAGAGAAAGAGACGGCGACAGAGGGAGCACAAGCGGGGGGAAAGGGAGAGGGAGAAGAAGGCTTCCTGCAGAGCAGGGACCCTGATGTGGGTCTCGAGCCCAGGACCCTGGGATCATGACCTGAGCAGACACCTAACTACTGAGTCACCCAGGTGCCCCTCCAGACTTCTTTTTATCTTTCTGAACTGAAACTCTCTATCCATTAAACAACATCCTCTCGCTGACTCCTCCCTGCAGCCCTGGCATTCACCATTCTATTTTCCGAATTCTATGAACTTGACCATTCTCGAAATGTCAAGCAAATGGAATCACACTATTTGTCTTTTTGTGGCCAGCTTATTTCACTCAGCATCATGTCTTTGAATTTCATCCACGTCGGAGCCTGTGTCAGAACGTCCTTCCTCTTCAAGGCTGAATAATATGCCAGGGTATGGCTGGACCACATTTCTTTATCTGTTCATCCACTGATGGACATACAGGTTCCTTCCACCTTTTCGCAATTGTGAGTGACGTTACTCTGAACATGGACACGTGAATATTTCTTTGAACCCCTGTTTTCAATTTTTTTTTTTTATATATGCCCCAAAGCATAATTTCTGGATCAAATGGCAACTCCACGTTTAACTGTTTTTGAGGGACTTTCCACAGTGGTCGCCCCGTTTTACATTCCCACCAATAATGCACAAGAGCCGGAATTCTTCCATGTCCTCTCATTATTTTTTATTCCCTCAGCTCTTTTCACCTTAGTGGAAAAGCATAAGCAAAACACTTATGCTCCCTACTT
This sequence comes from Mustela nigripes, assembly GCF_022355385.1. NCBI lineage: Eukaryota > Metazoa > Chordata > Mammalia > Carnivora > Mustelidae > Mustela > Mustela nigripes. The sequence continues at coordinate 117,712,179 of NC_081557.1, read as the reverse complement.
ATGCTGGTGAAAAGTGGGAATGTTCAGCCTTCCCATGTATTTTTCTGCTAGATTCCCAACTGGATGGTTCCTAGTGCTTCGATGTTTTACATCATATAAAACAAAGTCTGGATGACAATACTTCCTGCTTCACCTCGTTTGGCTTTTGGCCTGGAGCTGGTTGGAGGTCACTTCGCCCTGACTGTGGGAAGGTCAGGACACCTGTTCTGATGGCTGCCAACTCTGGGCCTCAGCGGCTAAGGGCTGGCGGTGAGCCTGGGGCTATTGCAAGGTCTTCCCCTCAATAGCCAATTGGCTAAAAAATAAACTCGCTGCTCATTGGTGGAACGTGAGGTTTTCATAGAGACAGCCATAAACTCGATCAGAAAAATACAGTCCTGAAGAAGCCCTCACACACAGAAAAGCCACACCTGTGAAAATAGGATTTTAGAGTCAGAGGATCCACAGAAGATATCCTGTCCTTGACCCCCCCTCCAAAACTTCATAGCAGAAAGACATCTGCCCTCTTCTTAAAAATCTCAAGGGAAAGGAAGGTGCTTTCTGTGTAGTTCTTATATTGTAATGATATGCGTGTTTGTAGTCCCTCAAAATTCATATGTTGAAATCCTAAGCCCCAAAGTGAAGGTATGCCGAGGTGAGGCCTTTGGGGAGTGATAAGCAGGATTAATACCCTTGTAAAAGGGACCCCACAGAGCTCCCTAACCCCTTCAGCCATATGAAGACAAAACAAGAAGATAGCTGTCTATGAGAAAGTGGGTCTTCACCGGACCTGGAACCTGCTGGCACAATGATCTTGGACTTCCCAGCCTCCAGAACTGAGAGAAAGAAACCCCTGTTGTTTAAGACACTCAGTGTATGGTATTCTGTTACAGCAGCCTGAATCCCCTAAGACATACTCCATTAAAAAGTAGGGGAGGTGGCTAAGGAAGGTAAGGTGTCTGCCTCCCTCCGTGTTTTATATATTTTATACTACAGAACTCTCCAGATCCTGAGGGATTTATAATACAGAGACCATTTTACAGATTAGGAAGCTAAGGCTTACGGGGTTAACAGCTTTCCCATTAATGATGGCGATGCAAACCCAGACATGTCAGACTCCACCTCCAGCTGCTTCTCACCAACACTCTCTACTTCTGTTTCTCGCCTCCTTGCTGTGGTGGGGGTAGGGGAAAGGGGGAAAGGTGCTGTGGCTTCAGACCCTGGGCCTCTACTTTGCAGGTTCGGGCCTGGACTTCCACATTTCCCCCAGAGGTGAGCAGGCTCCAGAGGTTTGCCCGCACTCCCCACCCCCACCCCAACAGAGGAGATCGACTTGAAAACAGGGTCAGGTTTATCCACGTATTATGACCAGATGGTGACAGTTTGCCTGACTCCCCATCAGCCACCGTCCACTGGCTCAGAGAACAAATAAGGTCAGAACCAGATCGGGAGGAAGAAAGTCATGCTGAGTGATTTTCGGATTTTTTAAATGCATTTTAAAATGTAAGCGGGATGTCTGGTGGCTCCATCAGTTAAGGGTCTGCCTCCAGGCTCAGGTCATGATCCAGGGTCCTGGGATCGAACCCTGCATTGGGGGTCCCTGCTCAGCAGGGAGTTTGCTTCTCCCTCTGCCTCTGCCTGTCACTCCCCTGCTTATGCTCTCACTCGTTCGCTCTCTCTGTCAAATAAATAAATAAAATATATTTTTTTAATCCAATAAATAAAAATGTAAGCTCCCCGCAAGATGTACTATCTTAACTATTTTTAAGTGTACTATTCAATAGCATTAGGTACACTCTCATCATGGTACAACCCTCAGCGCCATCCATCTCTAGAACTTTCTAGTCTTCCCAAACTGAAACTCTGTCCACAGGAAACGGGAACTCCCCACTCCGCCTCCCACCAGTCCCGGCAGCCCCCATTCTACTTCCTGCCTCTGGGGATTTGACTGCTCCAGGAACCTCATGAAAGTGGGATCATGCAGCCTTTGTCCTTTTATGGTTGGCTTATTTCACTCAGCATGATGTCTTCAAGGTGGAACATACGGATTATAAGACCCTTCACACACCGTGTTGAAGCCTGGTAAGTCACCCGTCTCAGCTGGGAAATCCAACACCAACCGGCCTGCACTAGAAAACCACTAACAAACCCACACCACACCTCCAACAGATCTGTGAGGGGGACATCCTCTTCTCCACTTCTACACTTCCAGATCTTGCTAAAGTCCCTAAATGTCCAGATCACTTCTCACTAACTTGTTTTAGTGGGCGGGGAGGGAGGACTGAAGGGTGAGGAGGGGGGATGGTTCCCTGTCACATCTGCATGGGCCCTTCTTCTCCTCAGGGTTTAGCACATCCCCAAACTCCCCAGGGGCGGTCCCCCGGGGAAGGCATCCAGAATCGGCAGCCACCTCTCAGGAGGAGGGGCACTTGGCAGCTTCTGCCATACAGCTGGGCACCTGCTGGCCTTATTTGAGTCTTCTGCCCCCTGGTCCTGTCCACTCAACTACAGCCCCCAAACTAAAGCTCCTCCCAAATAAAGACGACCTCTGGGTCCCTCCCATTCTGCTTCATTCCAGCTACTCCACCGTCCTGCTCCCTGCCCATGCCCACCTGTGCCGACATGCCATTTGTCCCCTCACCGCTCCAGTCATTCCTTGTGGGTTGAGGCCACCTGTCCCTCCCAGTGACATCCTGGCTGCTCCAGACTGCCCAGGACGGCTTCTCCCTGACCTCCTGGAACACACACGGCCATGAGATTGCATCAGGCACACCTTTAGACTGCAAGTGCCACATGGGCAAGGACTCTGCTATTTGTCTTGGCTACACCTTTTTCTTTAATTCCCTGCTGCCCTCATTTACGGCCCCATAAAACTACAGGATTAGAAAGAAATAAATAACCAATTGGCCGTTGGTGCTCCCTTTTCAGGGAAGAGGTTGGGAGGGGTCCTACTTTCCAAGTTCAGAAGTGAAAATATCACCTTTCACCTAAACAAAGAGAGGAACCCAGGAGGCCTTGCAGAACTCCCCTCCGAGCCCTTCTTGTCTGCTTGCAAAAGGACTTCTCCCGAGTGAGATCTTCTGGACTCTTCTCCATCTCCCACCTCATCCTGCCTCCTCACTCCCAGCTGCCCCGTTACTCGTAAGTGTCCAGAGCTGCCCCCAATCCCTACCATAAACCCTCCCCACCATTCATTTTCCCTCCTGGATCCTAGACTTCTTCCTCCACCAAGACCTCTTTCCTGTTTCCCCAACAAATCCCTTCCGTGGGACCTCTCTCACCTTGTTTGTAAGTGAAGGAGAATCAAACTGAGGGCCCTTCCCCTGAAGCATCCTCCCCACCTCAGCACCTTGCGTCACCATATCCTACCTGCCCCCTCCATGGGAGGAGGTCCCACTGGTGGAAGGGCAGGACCAGTCCCTGGTGCCCAGAGAACCTCTCACCCACCGTCAGTCACTCTAGCTGACCCTTGGAAAGGCCCAGTTGACAAAACCCTTATCACTTCTCTCCCTGGTGGGAACATTCCATAATCCGCTTCCCACCTCCACATTTTAGAAACCACCTGTCTTTTCATCTTCCTCTCAGGCCTACTTTTAAGAAGTGAGAGCACCCCATTTTCACAAATATTTCATCCCACTGTTGGAGGTGTCTTTTACCCCTCACTCCTTCTCCACTCATCTCCAACCTACTTTTGTGACTTAAAAATTCGTAATAGATCAGGTCTCTTGCAGAGCATTTCTGCTGCGTTCCACAGCTACCTCTGCCACTGGGGGCCTGGTCCTCTCTGGCCGTGGCTGGGGCACCAACCAGCTAACAGCTCTCCTGACCCCCTCCCCACTGCTGCTAACTAACCTCAGCAAGCCAACACAGGAAGCCTCCATGCCCCTCTTCCTCAAAAACCCGAAGTGATTCCCCATCTTTTCTGGAATAAAGCTCGCGAAGCCAACCTGACCTTCCCACAACCTCAGTGCACTACAGCTGAATGTACCTACTTCTCCTTCATAGAATGTGCATGGTTTATCTCCTGCTTTCAGCGGACTGGACAAGTAAGAGAGAATTTAGTTTTGAAAGAAGGTAGCTCTTCTACCATGGCTGATGGCAGCAGGAATGAATCAGAAGGAGAGAAAGAATGCGTAAGTCAAAGGAGAGAAGGGGGGGCGTGTGGGTGGCTCAGTGGGTTAAGCCCCTGCCTTCTGCTCCAGTCATGATCTCAGGGTCCTGGGATAGAGTCCCACATCGGGCTCTTTGCTCAGCAGGAAGCCTGCTTCCCTCTCTCTCTCTCTGCCTGCCTCTCCATCTACTTGTGATTTCTCTCTATCAAATAAATAAATAAAATCTTTAAAAAAAAAAAAAAAAAGGAGAGAACAGAGGTTTTGTACAAGCCACCCTTGAGCATCGGGAAGGAATGGGGTCCAGTCCACAGGGGAGGAGAGAGAGGCCTTCCAGAAGAGCAAGAGCAGTGAGGCCACATGCAGATGGGAAGAAGGGTCACAGGCAGGCCCTGAGAGAAGTAGGTGGGTGGATGTTGAGGTAGGAGCACGTGGATGTCTTCTGTTTTCTGAATGAGATAAGAAGCTGAGAGGTGTGGAGTTCTGGGGAGAGAGACGGAATGAAATATAGGATGACATCAACTATGAAAATATGCACCCCTTATGCAGCTATGTCTGTCTGCCTAACTGTCTTTCTGCATACCAGCCCACCCCTCCCTCTACCAAACCTGGAGAGAAAAACATTGGAATGCAATGTGAGGCTACATCCCAACAGAGGTTGTACTGCTGGCTTCTGCTCTCTTCCTTGTATGTTTCTATTTTCCACCATTTGTGGAAATTCCGTGTGCATGGAATTCATTTCATTGTTAAAATAGAATTTTTCAGAGTAAAAACAAAATGAGTTACAGGCTTGTATCTGAAGCTGAACCACAGTCAGAGAGTTCTCAAACAGAGTCAGCCTTGAAGGGAAAAGGCAGATTCTGGCCCAAATATGAACAGAAGGGTCTGCCTTCTCCCTGGGGAAGGAACAAAGTAGCTACAATCTTTCCCTTTCTCTCTCTGTCTCTCTCTCTCATACACACACACACAGACACACACACACACACACACACACACACACACACACACACATATGCCAGGACCCACCGGGCCAGAGGAGCACAGGGCTATAATGCTCTGTTCTCCCTCACCATCTGGGGCCCCATGTTCATGAAAATCCCTGCATCCCTGGCTCTCTGAGTCCAGCCCACGTCTCAAAATCCTTCCATTTGACACTGTAAGGACCCTGAAGTTGTCTCTGAAGTTGTGGTCTCTATGATGTGTCTTAAGAGTCAAAAAATCCAGAAAATAGTGGCTTTGGGATGAAAGATGACACCATAGTTGAAATAAGGCTGAGCTGGCTGAGCAGAAAGGAAATTCAACACCAAGAATGAATCTCAAATTTTGCCCGTGGCTTCGGAGAGAAGACAGTCCTGGATTGTCACCATCTGTCCCTCCAAGTACAGGACAGTAAATGTTGTGGAGATACAGGACAGAATCCTTCTCTCTCCAAGCTGGGCCAATGTTCAGAGCCCTGACTGCCTTCCCAGGACCAAAAAGAATGGCTTTAAACTAAGAAAGGATGGCACTAAAGGCACAGGAAACGAGAGAGAAAAAGAAATTGGACTACATCAAACTTTAAAACTTTTGTGTGCCCAAGGACACAATCCACAGACTGGGAAGGGAACCTACAGAATGGGAAAAATATTTGCAAATCCTATATCTCATAAGAGGTTAACATCTGGAATCTCTAAAGAATTTTGACAACTAAGGGCACCTGGTTGGCAGAGTCGGTGGTAGAGTTTGCGAATCTTGACCTCAGGGTAGTGAGTTCAAGCCCTACTTTGGGCATAGAGCTTACTTTAAAACAAAATCTTAAAAAAAAAAAAAAAAAAGATTTCTGCAACTCAGTAATAACAGAGAAAAAACAAATAACCCCATTAAAAACTGAACAAAGGACTTGAATGGACATTTCTCTAAAGAAAACATAGAGGGGCACGTGGGTGGCTCAGTCGTTAAGCGTCTACCTTCGGCTCAGGTCATGATTCCGGGGTCCTGGAATCGAGTCCCATGTCGGGCTCTGTGCTCTGAGGGAGGCCTGCTTCTCCCTCTCCCACTTCCCCTGCTTGTGTTCCCTCTCTGGCTCGCTCTTTCTCTGTGTCAAATAAATAAAATCTTTTAAAAAGAAGAAGAAGAAGACATAAGAAAGGTCAATAAGCACCTGAAAAGATGTTTTGCATCACTAACTATTAAGAAAATGCAAATTAAAACTAAGGAGGGAAACCATATTTAGACCAAGTGGCTGGAGGGAAGATTCAGACCAGCCAGCCTAGTACTGAAGTGGTTTCCCCAAGAAGAAAGAGGCATCTGTGTCACTGGGTCATCTGAAACACGAGATTAGACCCCCATTCTTTGGGGGAAGGGTGGGGGTACTGTGTAGTTCTCATAGGGTGCTCCTGGGTCATTCCAGGCTGCCCCAGGGTTTTCACTGTGACAAGCTCATTACTTGTATTCAAAAAACAAGTGCGCCTAGAAGCCAGAGAAAAGGCCAAGTCAAGTTGGATCAGTGGAAAAGACTCAAGGGGGAACAGCATTCCCCTGGCTCCCTGCACGCCCTGTGTGAGCTCCGGGGCCATCTACCTCAAGCCGAGCCATGCAGTCATGGGTTGCTGCCTTCCTGCACCTCAGGACATGGGGCACCATGGAGCATGGTCCTAAAAGACCAGTTCAGGAACCGAGAGTGGGAGAGAACCTTGTTCAAGGCTCCCAGCAGGTCAGGGGCAGAACTTCACGCAGGTCTTTGACGCCTCCACCTGAAGTCCGCCCACCACCCCCAGTGACTGCCTGACACCAAGCCTGAGAGGCCACCAGCTTCTTTGAGCAGGGGCCCCAACATCTCAGCAACTTCATCTTATCTAATGCACGTTGCTCTCCCCACTTGAACCCTCTTCCCTTTTCTGATTCTGTCCCCATCCCTAATGTCTTACCACCCAAAGCCTGCCCTGCCCAGGGCTCCCCATCTCATCACTGTTGCAGGCATTCTCATTTCTGGGTGCGTTGGTGGCGGTGGCGACCCACGGCCTCCTCTCCTCCTCGGAGCTGTGCTCTCTCCCGCCGTGGCCCTTGAACGTCACAGAGCAAGTCTGCAGATCTTCTCCCATCAGGCGAGATTCTACCTGTTCTTTACCCCTGGGGTAGTCTAAACAAGCATCTTAAGAAAAAGACATTTATGGTCCGGACAATTGGAGATAAGCCAAGATCATCCGTCTGCCCGAATGGCCCGAGCTGAGCCTGAGCTGCGGCGTTGTCAGAGTGATTTTAGCACAGACCCCGCTAGACGTTAGGCTCTTACAAACTCGAGATAAGGCCCTCGTTTTTATAAGGCTTGGAGGAGTAGAAGGGAGACGGGAGTTTCATGATAGTTGCCACTGTAGATAAGGAGAATATATATTTTGTTTAACCAAACCTGTCCTTTGGCTGGAGACTCCAATGAAGTAGTATCCATCAAATCCTTTTCTGATTTACACAAATACCTGATTCCCCCGATAAGGAAAAGTGTAAGTCAACACTGCTCTGTTGTAATTGGGTGTTACCTGCCCAGATACCGGACTTTTTATCTCCAGATCCTTCTGCAGGCTCCCTTCAGCTTTATCTGCCTCCTAGGTGTGACCAAATTGCTGTGTGTGTGTGTGTGTGTGTGTGTGTGTGTGTTGGTTCCAAGGGTCCATTCATGAATATATACCAAAGAAATGCCACAGAAAAAGAGTGACTTGAAATCTAAAGAGGAGAAAAAAGGGAGCTGACAGGACCATGATAGATCTATTTAATAATGACGCTTAAGCCGCCTGGTATTGTCTGCTTTTTGGAGATCTCGTCTGGGATCCATCACCCATAACACAAGCAACCGAATCCCAGGGCTGCCCTGATAAGAGACCGACACTGTGGTAAGTCATCCCACACCTCCGGACTCAGTTTCTCCTTCTACAAAAGTGAAAATTCTATCTACCACCACGTGTCTATTATGAGGATAGATGAGCCGCGTTACGCCAAACAATCTTACAACAGAAAGGCTGGTGGATTAAATAAAGATTTACAAAGAATTATGTCCAAAGGATCATTATTTATGACATGCTTCGTGGAGGTAACAGATGACACCTGGAAGGGACCCCAGAGAAAACCGACTTCCGATGCCTCATTTACCAGATGGAAAAAGGGAGGGGGGAGAACCCCCCCAATCCCTCCCACTCCCACTGCTGGTCAAGGAAGACAAGTTGGTGATGCAAGTCACTGGTAACTCAAAGTCCATCCTTCCAGTGACTCTTAGGATTTATAGCAACATAGAGAAACAGCTGTGATAAAATTTTGAGCACCATAGCAGAATACAAAGTAGCACACATTTTATGACTATAGCTGGGCCATGCGTGAGCATGGGAAATGCAGTATTTCAAAATGAATGAAAATAATTGTGTTTGGGAGTGGCTTCTAGTTTAGAATTTGGCCTCTAATTTTACCGCTTAGTTACTGGCCTATCAAAAAATCATTACATTTTCTTTGTAAAAAGATTTTTTTTTTTTTTGGCATGCAATACAAACGTGTATAAGGTATAAAAAGTACAAGTGCCTACCCCACTCTCACGCCCCAATCTCTTAATCCCATCCGCCCAGGTTCCCTAGCTTTGAATCTGCAGTGCCTTTCCAGACCTTTCTTAGATAGAAACCTAAAGCTCAATGTTTGTATTTACGGGTTGGTTGGTTTGTTTTAATTTTAATGAAAAGGGCATGCCCTTTGAGATGCTGACTCTCAATTGCCACACTATTTAACAACTGGGAACAAATCATCCTGTGACAATAGGCTGTCAGAGGGTGCACTCTCCACCAAGTGACCAGGAAAAGGTGACTTGTAGAGCAGGGCAAGAAAAGAGTTCATTCACCTTCCTAAGAGGAGACTTTACTCCCAGAAACATACCAACTCAGCATGGCTCCTCCTGGCCCAGCTCCTTCCCTTTCAGCCTGAAAGCAGCACCAAGTGAGTTAGTCTATGGAATCGATCCCCCTCGGCTTAGTCACAGACCAGCTTGAAAGAGGGAGGCTCTGAGGCATTGGTGAATCAGTGTGCATGAGTGACTTGAGAAAAACAAATCATAAAACAGGAATTATGGGAACAGTAGGTGGAGCAGGCAGGGATTATGTCCAACATTTTATGTTATGTACTTGGATAATATTCCTGAGAAATCCGCCATCTTTCATGACTCAATTCATAGGCCACTTTCATTAAATATTAATTTATTCTTAACTCTGGGTTGTCATAATGTACTAATCCAAATTCTGGAACTGGGTACTTCCATAATGCAGTGCCCTAAGTACCCCCTAACTATAAAGACACCCACATTTACACACCATGCCCATCAACACATGGCCCCATCTACAGACCCCAAAACAGTGGTAGTGGGTTCTCCATATTTAGAGTTGCCAGATTTAGCAAATAAAAGCACAGGATACCCAGTTAAATTGGAATTTCAGACAAACAAATCATATTTTAGTCTATGTCCCATATAGCCTGAATTTTACCTGACATCTCTCTCCAAATGCTATAGTCTCTGCTGCCCAGATGATTTGGTAATTTTATCTGATAACTTTAGTTTTTCAGAAAGCACAGTCTGCGGGTACTTCGGTGGTTCAGTCAGTTAAGTGTTCAACTCTTGGTTTTGGCTCAGGCCATGATATTAGGATCATGAGATCGAGCCCCCACATAGGTCTCTGCCAGGTAATTAAAACTCTGTATGGCAATTTTTATTCCTTTTTTTGTGTGAGATGTCTATTCATATCTTTCATCTAATTTTGTATCAAAGCCTTGTCTTGTTCTTACTAATTTGTGAGAACTTTTCATATACCTGTCATTCATAGGATAGTCTTTCCTTCCCTGAGTTTACATAAATGTTCAGTGTATGTTTTCTACAACTTTTGTGGTTTTATTTTTTTATATATTCCATCCAACTAAATTTTATATATACAGTGTGAGACAGCACTTGTCTCAAATGTTTACATTTGTTTACAAATGGTTAGCAGTTTTCCAAACACTTTTATTACATAATCTGTTCTTTCTGAAATGCCACATTTATAATGAAATGACACATTATAATATAGCAAACACCCATGTATATTTCTGGACTACCTATTTCTATTCCATTAATCTTTCTGCAAATTATTACATCAACGCCAAATTGCTTTCATTTTTATAATACCTTTTTATAATACTTTTATAATGCTTTATAATACATTTTATAATGTTTTATAATACATTTTAACATTTAGTGGTCCCCTATGATTACTCTTCTTTCATCACTATTTTTATTCCTTTAGTGTTTTGAATAAATGTCAATATAAATTTGTGAAGTTCTAAAATATCAGTGTATCTTTCAATATTGAGTTTTCTCATCTAAGAGAATAGTATATTTCTCCATTTATTCCACCTCTTCCTAGTAAGAGAGGATAATAGAGCAAGGCTAAAAAGGTATTTTTAAAAAAGTATGAAAATTTCCAAATTTGGCAAAAGACATAAACTTATATATTTGAAAAAACTGAGTGAACCTCAAAACAAGATAAATTTCGAAAAATTCATGTCAAATTTCATTATAGTTAAACTTTGGAAAAATAAATACAAAGAATAAAATCTTGAGAACTGTGAGAGAACAATGACACTCACCTGTGGGGAAAAACAACTGAAATGACAGCATATTTCTCAGCAGAAACCATGGGAGCCAGAAGAAAGTGGCATATTTTCTAAATGCTAAGAGAAACATATTGTTAACTCAGAATTCCATATTCAGCAAAAATATCCAATAAGAATAAGAGTAAATCAAAGCATTCTCAAATGAAGGAAAACTAATAGAATTTTTTGCCAAAGACCTACATTAAAAGAATGGCTAAAGGAAGTCCTTTAAATAAGATAACAGAGGAAGAAAAAAATCTTGGAACCCAGGAAGGGAGAAAGAACACCACAAATAAGGGTAAATACAACAAATTTTTCTTCTCTTTGAATATTTAGAATTCTTTTTTTTTTTTAATATTTTATTTATTTGACACACAGAGAGAGAAATCACAAGTAGACAGAGAGGCAGGCAGAGAGAGAGGGGGAAGCAGGCTCCCCACTGAGCATAGAGCCCGATGTGGAGCTCGATCCCAGGTCCTTGAGATCATGACCTGAGCCGAAGGCAGAGGTTTAACCCACTGAAGCACCCAGGTGCCCTGAATATTTAGAATTCTATTTGGCAAAAAATTAAAAAAAAAAAAAGAATTCTATTTGGCAGTTGAAGCTGCAATTATAACAGTGATATGATTGGTTTTCAATGTATGTAGAGGAAATACTTAAGAAAATACTATAAATGGGAGACAGTAAAGTAAGGTTTCTACATTTCACTCAAACTGGTAAAATGTTGATACCAGTAGATAGTGGTAAGTTATGTACATATAATGCAATACCTATGCAACTACTAAAAAAGTTGTACAAAGAGATCCTTTTAAAAACACAGTAAGGGGAACATGGGTGGCTCAGTGGGTTAAGCCTCTGCCTTCAGCTCAGGTCATGATCTCAGGGTCCTGGGATCAAGCCCCACATCAGGCTCTCTGCTTGGCAGGGAGCCTGCTTCCCCTTCTCTCTCTGCCTGCCTCCCTGCCTACTTGCGACTTCTCTCTCTTTGTGTCAGATAAATAAAATCTTAAAAAAAAAAAAAAAAAAACACAGTAAGAACACCATTAACCAACAGGATATAATGAACACATACACAGCATCAAAATACACATTTTATTCAAATGTCCATGGAACTGATATAGGCCATATCCTGACTCATAAGACAAACTTCAACAAATTTAATAGAATTGAAATCATACAGAATGTGTTCTTTGACCATGATGAAATAAAAACAAGAAATCAATAGCAGAAAAATAACTGGAAAATCTCCATATACTTGGAAACTTGGCAACATACTTCTAAATAATACATGGTTCAAAGTGGATGTTTCAAGAAAAATCATAAAATATACAAAACTGAATGAAAATGCAACATAAAAAATTTGAAGGATAAAAATACTAATTCAAAGAGATACATGCAATCCCATCTTCACTGCAGAATCATTTTTAATAGTCAAAACAGGGAAACAATCTGTGTCCACCAACCGAAGAGTGGATAAAGGGGCGCCTGGGTGGCTCAGTGGGTTAAGCCTCTGCCTTCTGCTCAGGTCATGATCTCAGGGTCCTGGGATCAAGCCCTGTATCAGGCTCTCTGCTCAGCAGGAAGCCTGCTCCGCACCCCCCCAAACGCCTGCCTCTCTGCCTACCTGTGATCTCTCTCTCTCTCTCTTTCTGTCAAATAAATAAATAAATAAAATCTTTAAAAAAAAAAAAAAGAATGGATAAAGAAAGTATTGTACATGCATAATAGAATATTACCCATCCATAAAAAAAAAGAATGAAATCTTACCATTTATGACAACATAGATGGAGCCTGAGGGCATTATTTAAGCAAAATAAGTCAGACAAAGAAAGATAAATGCCATATAATCTTACTTATATGTGGAATTTTTTTTTTAATGAACTCATAGATACAGAGAACAGATTGGTGGTTGTCAGAGGTGGGGGATGAGGGGTAGGCAAAATGAGTGAAGACGGTCAAAAGGTACTAACTTTTAGTTACAAGATAAATAAGTCATGGGATGTAATGTATGGCATGGTGACTATCATTAATAATACTGGATTGTTTATTTGAAAATTGCTAGGAGTCTTAAAAGTTGTCATCACAAGAAATAAACTGTAGCTATGTAAGGTGATGGAAGTTAACTAGACTTACTTATAGTGATCATTTCACAATATAAACAAATACCAAGTCCCTACACTGTTCACCTGAAACTAATATATTTTATCTCAATTATATCTCCATGTTTTTAAAAAAAACACTGAGAGGGAGGCAAACCATAAGAGACATTAAATTCTAGGAAATAAACTGAGGGTTGCTAGAAGGGTGGTGGGTGGAAAGGATAATTGGGTGATGGACATTAAGGAGGGCACTTGATGTAATGAGTACTGGGTGTTATATGCAACTGATGAATCACTAAATTCTACCTCTGAAACTAACAACAACAAAAAAAAGAGTACACTTAACTTGATGATCACTAATTAACATAGAGAATTGTGAATCACTATATTGTTCACCTTAAACTAATGTAACACTGTATGCTAATTATACTTCAATTTAAAAAAAAACAATTAAAAAGAAAAAAAGGATATAGCTGGGTGGCTCCGTTGGTTAAGCCACTGCCTTCGCCTCAGGTCATGATCTCAGGGTCCTGGGATCCAGCCCCACTTCAAGCTCCTTGCTCGGCAGGGAGCCTGCTTCTCTCTCCTCCTTTGCCTGCCACTCTTCTTGCTTATGCATGTGCGCTCTCTCTCTCTCTCTCTGATAAATAAATAAAATCCTTTTTTAAGTAAATAAATAAATAATAAAAAGAAAAAAAAGCACTGTGGTAAAGTAAAATAAAATCACAAGGTAAGCTGTAGAATACAGGAGAAATAACTAGTCCTGGAGTCAGAGGTTTCTCTGCCACTGGCTAGTTGTGTGCCTTGAATTGCAATCTTGTTGTGACTTAGTTCTTCAATTTGTAAAGGAGGATATAATTTTTTAAGAAAAATTTTGAGGGGCATAGCCTAAGTAGTGCTAAGAAAGAAATTTATAACACTAAACATTTGTATTTGAAAAGAGAAAAAGTTCTCAAATAAATAATCTAAGCTCCCACCTCCAGAAACTAGAAAAATCAGAGTGAAATAAATACAATGCAGGTTAAAGAAAGAAATTATGAAGGCAAGAATAGACTTCAATGGAATTTGAAAATAAAAAGATAACAGAGAAAAAAATCAATGGAATAAAAACCTGATTCTTCAAAAAAGTCAGTAAAATTGACAAAACTCTAGCAAAATTGAAAATTTTAAAAGGAGGTGAAGAGACAAATTGCCAAGATCAGAAATGAAACAACAAATATTATTTCAGACCCTACAGACATCATAAGACAAAAAGTGAATACTACAATCCATTCTACACACGTAAGTTTGATGACTTAGATAAAATGGACCAATTCCCCAAAAAACAAACTACCACAACTTACTTACTATTAAATATATCATTTAAATAGCCCTATAACTCTTAAGAATATTACCTTTGTAATTTAAATACCCAAAAAGGAAATATCCAGACCCAGATTATTTTATTGGATAATTCTACCAAATATTATGAATATGAAGAAATGGCACCAATTCTACACAATCTCTCCCTAAAAACAGAAGTGAAGGAGACATTTCCCAATGTATTTTCTAAGGCTAGTATTACCCTGATACCAAAACAACACTAAGAAAGACACAAAAAGAACATTACAGACTAATATCCTTCATTTGTATAAAAGCAAAGTCCTAAAAAAATAAATAGATAAAAGCAAAATCTTTAACAAAATATTAGTAAATAGAATACAGCAATATATAAAAAGAATTACACATCATGACCAGTAAGATTTATTCCAAGGATGCACAGCTGGTTCAATATTTGAAAATCAAAGCATAATCCACCACATTAATAAACACAAAAAGATAAATAATATTATCATATCAATTGGTACAGAAAAAGGCTTTTGAAAAAATTTGACCCCATTCACAAAGAAAACTCTCTGCAAACCAAGAGTTCTCTCCAAGGGGAGAATCCTCACTTTGATAAAGATCATTTATAAAAGACCTATAGTTAACATTATACTTAATGGTGAAAGACTGAATCCTTTCTCCTTAAGATAGAATAAGACAAGTATATCCACTCTTACCACTTCTGTTCAACGTAGTATGAGGTCTATCCAGAACAGTAAGTCAAATAAAGAAAACAAAAGGAATGCAGATCAGAAAGGAAGAAACAAAGTATGCCTATTTGCAGGTGACATGATCATCTACATAGAAAACCCCAAGGAATCTACAAAAATAATTTTCTAGAATTAAGAAATGAGTTCAGCAATATTATAGGATACAAGATCAACAATTATATTTTTATATGTGTTACAATGAACATGAGAACACTGAAATTAAAAGTACAGTATTGTATACAATTGCTCAAAAAATACTTAAAAGTAAGTCTAACAAAACATGTATAGACTGTATATTAAAAATTACAAAACACTGGTGAAAGAAATAAGAAAGATTTAAATAAATGGAGAGATATACCATGTTCATGGACTGAAAGACTCAACATAGCAAAGATGCCAATTCTCTCAAAATTCATATTTAGGTTTAATGCAATTCTTGCAAAAATCTCGGTAAGACTTTTTGTGACTACAGACAAGATTATTTTAAAATTTATGTAGGTAGGCAAAAGAATTAGAATAGTTAAAATAATTTTGAAAAAGTGGACAAACATAGGAGAAATCACTTTACTTGATTCTCCCAATTTCTCTGCTCCTCCCCCTCACCCCTATGCACACACTCTCTCACTCTCTCTTTCTCAAAACAAATAAATAAAATCTTTTAAAATAAATAAATAAAATAAGAGATAAGTTAGAGACAGGAAAAACTTATTTGCAAGCCATATATCTGACAAAAGATTAATATCTAGAATATATAAAGAACACTCAAACTCAACAGGGAAAAAATGAAACTACCCAATTAGAAAATGGGCAAAAGACATGAAGAGACATTTCACTGAGGAGAATATACAAGTGTAAATAAGCACATGGAAAGATTTTTGAGAAACATCACTAGCCATCAGGAAAGTGCAAATTAAGACCATGGTAAATATCACTACACACTTATCAGAATAGCTAAAATCAAAAATAGTGTGATACCAAATACTGATAAGGCTGTGAAAAAACTGGATCTCTCACACATTGATGGTGGAATATAAAATGGTACTGCCACCCAGGAAGACAGTTTAGCAGTTACTTACAAAACTAAACATACAATTACCATGTGATGGAGCAATCACCCTCCTGGGCATTCATCCCAGAGAAATGAAAACTTATGTTCACACAAAAACATCTACACAATTACTTTAGCAGCTCCATTTGTAATGCCAAGAAGTTAAAACAGCCAAAATTTTTTTCAGCTGGTCAAATAAACAGTGGTGAATCCGTACTATGAGATTCTACTCAACAATGAAAAGAAATGAACTAATGATATATCCAACAACTTGGATGGATCTCAAGGATATTATGAAGATTTTAAAAAGCCCATCTCAGGGGCACCTGGGAGGCTCAGTGGGTTAAGCCTCTGCCTTCGGCTCAGGTCATGATCTCAGGGTCCTGGGATCAAGCCCTGTATAGGGCATCAGGCTGTCTGCTCGGCAGGGAGCCTGCTTTCCCCTCTCTCTCTGCCTGCTTCTCTTCCTGCTTGTGATCTCTCTCTCTGTGTCAAATAAATAAATAAAATCTTTTAAAAAATAAAATAAAATAAAAAGCTAATCTCAGAAGGCCATATACTGTATGATTTTATTTATATAACATTCTCAAAATAACTGAATTACAGAGATGGAGAAAGCTAGTGGTTGCCAGGAGTTGGGGAGGGGGTTGGGTGTGAGTAGAAAGGAGTAGTAGTACAAGGGGCAGGGGGTCTTTGTGGTGATGCTATAGTTCCTTATCCTAACTGTAGCAAGGGTTATGTGATAGGATACATAGGATAAAATGACACAGAACAGTACACACACAACTGTCCAGTTTCATGGTTTTGATATTGTACTTATCTATGTGAGACATAATCATTGAAGGAAACTGTAAAGTATAAGGAACATCTCTGTACTGTCTTTCAATCTTTCCATGAATATATATAATCTTTTAAATCAAACATTAATATATTTATTATATTAATTAATTGTTAATTAATGTATGTACATATAATGTTTATATATTAAACTTATTAATTATATAAACTTATTATATTAAACATTATTGTATGTACTCCGTGGTGTATTAGCAGCCAAGAGACTTTCCTATGACCTAAGGCCTATAAAAGGAAGAACCTTTGGGTTATAATGAGTCCTTTCCTCTATTTTCTTTTCTTTTTTTTAAGATTTTATTTATTTATTTGAGACAGAAAGTGAGAGAAAAGATCATGAGCAGGGGGGAAGGGTAGAGGGAGAAGCAGACCTCCTGCTGAGCAGGGACCTTCCCCCCCCCCAATGTAGGACTTGATCCCAGGACCCTGAGATCATGACCGGAGCCTAAGGCAGATGCTTAATTGACTGAGCTCCCCAGGCGCCCCTCCTCTATTTTAATTGTACACATCTCTTTTAATAAACTACAAAGGATGGCCAAAGATGAGAACAATGATGGCACTATCTTCCTTTTAAAGTATATAATGTCAAATGAGGCTTGATCACTTAGAATTTGATAGAAATTGTCATACAATGAAAAGAAAGGAAATTCTGTTTCTTCAATTCCACAACCTCCTCATTCATACAGGCTAGTCAGTTAATGAAATTCTAAATTATTCTGTGTGTGCAGACCTATGTTGGTACTCATCCCATTTCAAGTGTCTAAAAAAATTCCAATCTGCTTAGTAAAGGTGTAGTTGCATCTAGGGGTTCAAAATGAGTCATCAATGTCCTCATTACCTAGCAGACCCTCTTCCATGTGTGGACCTTGAAGATGCACATTCCACCAACTCTGGAAGCCCAAGAGACAGATGGCTTTTTCATCATTCACCCTGGCTGGAAATTCTCAGGAAAACTCTGAGTGCATCTTCAAATTGGCCAACTTGGGACACTCGTTCCAACTAAGCCAGTAAAAATAGATGTCCCATAGGAAAGAGGATTCTGCCACTTGAGGAAGGGAAGAGAGAGGCCAAGTACTGGGACTAGTCTTCCATAAAAGTCCTCTCCACCCTTAAAAAAGGAAATTTTCAGACAGTCCCTAACCCTGCAGACTTTATGTTCCACAAGGAGAAACAAGCAAACCCAAACATGCAATTTATATAATAAAGAGAGGAGCTTGCAAATATGTACACATTGAACCCCGGCTTTATGAAAAGACTGATCTGAATAGGATGTCAGTTACGTGAGAATAACAAAATGTTGCCTTGGTCTTGGACACAACTGAAACGCCTGGAATCTGATGGATCTAGTCGGGGAGGGGGCATCTAGTTTCCAAGGAGGGAAAGAATTTTGGCTCTTGTACATACAAGGTTAATGGGTCACATGAGAGAACAGAGGTGAGTGCTTGCCAAACTGTAAACTGCTACACAAGTATTACCTAGCAGAGAGCACGAGGCGAACATCCTTGAGGGAGGGCCCAATGAGGTTCAGAGTCCGCTGGCACGGCAAGAAGAATATCAGGGTTGAGGCTAGCAGTCCCGAGTTCAAGGCCCTTCCGTGGAGTTAGATAAAAGGGTAAGAGAAAATGCACACGAAGTGCTCAGCCTCATGCTTGGTACATGATGAGAACCCAAGGAACTGTCGCCATTCATAGGGACCTGGCTCGTCAAGTCAAAGTGCAGGACAAGAGGGAGGGAGACGGGGGGTACAGACACAGAAGATCAAGCTGCAATGAAATGAGACTAACAAAACCCCAAGGACTGCTCTAACTAGAGAGCCTGGGATTGTACTGAAGAAACTTTCAGTAAACATCTAGTGAATCCAGTTGAATTGCAGTAGGGTGATAGAAATGTTCTGGATTTAGATAGTGGTGATGATTGCACAGCCTGTGGGTACACTAAAAATCACTGAACGGTACATTTTATAAGAGTGAATTTTAAGAGATGTGAATTGTATCTTAATTTTTTTAAAATTGGAAATGGAGAGGCTAGAGAAGAGAGAGAAGTCAGAACAGGGTGGAAATGCAATTAAGTCAGAACCTGGCCCCGCAGACCATTGTTTTCCCATTGTCCTCCCCTCTGCCCAGGCCACGGGGACTGCAGGTGCTACTAGAGTCAAGGAGATCTTCTAAAGACCCAGGCCCAAATAAGGTACCCACCCTTACCAAAAGCTAGTCACCCTAGGGCCTCCTGGTCCCAAGGAGATACTTAGCAACAGTAATGTCATCACAGTAGGAGGAACTGCCTGGTAAGGACAGAGCAGCCATTAGCTCTCGAGCCTGGAAGGTTTCTTGGACAACTGGTCAGCACTTACCAGGCAACTGTTCACAGATTTCCTGCCTGGACACAGGTTGGCACATGTGGCCAGAGCAGGGTCACTGGGCTAAAGGCAAGCCTCCTCTTCTGCCCACAGTTAATAATATATATAATATTAATAACAATTCATTCACTCGTTTGTTCATTCATCCATCCATTCATTCATTCATTTAATGCCAGGCTTCACACTAAATGCTTCCCATCTCATTTAACCTTCATAGGAACCCTGGGGCGTCTGGGTGGCTCAGTCATTAAGCATCTGCCTTTGGCTCAGGTCATGGTTCCAGGGTCATGGGATTGAGCCCCACATTGGGCTCCTTGCTCGGAGAGAAGCCTGCTTCTCCTTCTCCCACTCCCCCTGCTTGTGTTCCCTCTCTCACTGTGACTCTGTCATATAAATAAATAAAATCTTTTTTTTAAAAAAAGAAAATATTTTTTGAAACCCTCATAGAAACCCTACAAGATAAGAACCGCTATCATGCCCATTGTATAGATTTGAAAACAGAGGCTTAAAGATGTTAATTAATTTACTCATGCAAGAGGAAGAAATGTAATTTCTGGAGATTGTCTCTTCATCATAAGTTCACTGTCAAATACCCCAGAGAAAGAACAGTCTTCAGAAGGGAAGTCAGAATTTAAGAGTTATTTGGTGAGAAAAGAGGGGCAGGTGGTAAGAAAGACTATCGCTTTCCACCTTCTAGAGTACTTTTATTTTTTTTAAGATTTTATTTCTTTATTTGTCAGAAAGAGGGAGAGAACAAGCAGGGCAAGCAGCAGAAAGAAGGAGAAGCAGACTCCTCTCTGAGCAGGGACTCTGATGCAGGGCTCCATTCCAGGACCTGAGCCGAAGACAGACGCTTAACCGACTGAGCCACCCAGGCATCCCTACTGTCTATAGTACTTTCAATTTTAGCAATAAATATGTAACACTGATAATAAAAAGCTAATGAAAACTCTGTGTGTGTGTTTGCGTGTGTGTGTGTGTGTGTGTGTTGAAGAATAGGGAAAACAGATCTAAAAACAGGTGTTCCTGAGATCCTCGGAAAGTCTGTCTCAGGCTCTCTCCCTGGTGTAGGTCTTGAGTGATTTTTAGAGAGTTCTGGCTGCTCTTATTAGTAGTTCTGTCATCTTCTTCTCTGGGGTTACCTTCTGACTGAATAGGACAAGCACATGAGCATGTCTGATACTCTGCTTTTTTTCCAGATGTGCACACTGAGTAGTAGCTGGCAGGAGGCTTTGCTAATTCTGAGCCCAAAGCATAGCTGACTTTCCTGGTCCTGTCTCACCACGTCACCCTTCACCATTCTGGTCAGTGAGGGGCCAAGGACTCCTACCTCTTCCAGGAAAGGCCTGTGGTAGCCTGGACAGAGCCCCAAAGCAAGTCTCAGGACGGTGAAGTTTCAGGTTCCCCCAAATACATAAAAACCTTTGGAAAGTTTGAAACCACAGAGGACCAAAATGGGCTTTCCTCCACCTCACGCACACACACAGAAAAAAAATCAGAAATGGAGGGAGAAATTAAAACATGTGAAGTTTCATGAACTATCCCATGATTGTTTTTATTTTTAAAATTTCTGAACACACACAAAAACGTGCAGTCTATAGCTTGCATTTCCTGGGCATTGCTGGCCCCAGCGGTTATGCTGGGAGGCTCCTGGGTTCTTGTGGTCACGTGTAGAAAATCGAGGCAAAAAAGATTTCAGAGCTGGAATTCAAGCCCAGATGCTGTGGTCACTGCACCTTGATGTCAGAAGGCACGTCCCTTAATCTTTTAATAAAGAGGTAAGTGTTCTCTCTGCTGCAGTGTAATTCACAAGAGAATCTCGTGCGCTACCTCCTTCTGTACTGCAAAATCCTTCCCTTTGACAAACTTCTGAGCAAGCAGGGCAGTCTGCCCCTGGACAGAACCCTAACTAGGATAAGTGGAAGCTGCTGCTTCCAGGTCTTTGCTGCTTAAAAGGATGGATAGCTCCTCTCCAAATTTTAGATCAGAACTCCATAAGGAGTGGGAAACAGTATAGCACTTCCTCCAGAAATTAAACATAGACTGTTTTATGGTCCAGCAATTCCACTTCTGATGATATGCCCATAAGAATTGAAAACAGGTATTTGCATACCCATGCTCAGAGCGGCATTATTCACAACAGCCAAAATGTCCATCCATGGATGAATGGGTCAACAAAAGCCATCTATTCATATGATGGAATTTTCTTCAGTCTTAAAAAAGGAAGAAAATTCTGGCACATGCTACAACACGATGAACCTTGAAGACATTATACTAAATGAAATAAGCCATTTATAAAAGGATAAATTCTTTATGATTTCACTTATCTTCCACATAGAATACTCAAATTCATAGAGACACACAGGAGAATGGGGGTTATGGGAGGGGCTGGGGGAAGGGGAATGGGGAGTTAAATGTTCCATGAAGACAGAGTTTCAGCTTGGGAAGAGGATACATACTTAAAAATGGTTCTGATGGTAAATTCTATGTTATGTATATTTTACCATGATGATTTTTTGAAAGTCCATTAAGGGAAGTCACGTGGGAACAAGGCAATCCTCTCGCACAGACACCCTGCCCCAGGAGAAAGAAGGTGGACCCAAGCTTCTGCATCTCAGCCTTATACTCTTCAGCTCACTCTTTAGGAATTTTAATGATCTGACACCACAGAGAGTTTTACACTAAAATCTTCCTGTGGCGTAGTTTCTACAAGCTATTTGGCGGGGGAAGAGTGTAAAGACAGATAACAATAATAGACACCTTATTCATCACTTACGAAAACATTCATAACGGAAAATTCTTAGAAGAGAAAAATATTCATTTTCCCCTTATGTTTTCCCTTTTTTTCCCAGACGTTCATCTCCCTTATTTCTTTTCCACCGTACATGTGCTTTTTAACTTCTGGCAGTTCACTTCCCTTTTCTGTTTCAGGTTCCCTGGTCTCCATGTGGAAAAAAAAATCATTGCTTGCACGTTCTCTCCTCACTTTGCAGAGGATTGTTGTAAAGATTCTGAGAGTCTGGGACGTGGGAAATAGGCTAAAATATAAAGGTGCTGTGTTTCTCCTTCTTATTAAGAATTGCCTTTGGGGGCGCCTGGGTGGCTCAGTGGGTTAAGCCTCTGCCTTGGGCTCAGGTCATGATCCCAGGGTCCTGGGGGTCCTGGGGGTCCTGAGATGGAGCCCCGCATCAGGTTCTCTGCTCAGCAGGAAATCTGTTTCCCCCTCTCTCTCTGCCTGCCTCTCTGCCTACTTGTGATCTCTCTCTGTCAAATAAATAAATAATTTTTTTTTTTTTTAAAAAAGGAATTCTTAAAAAAAAAAAAAAAAAAAAAGAACTGCCTTTGGGAGATACCAACTCCACAGATGAAACTCACTCTAACTCATGCAAGGCCTGAGTGGGTAGAATTCTCACCTGGTTGCCTGATGTCTCCAATCAGGCCACAGCCACCACCTCATTTCTTCTTGTGTGACTGGCACAGCCCTGCAATCTTGCATCATTTGGGGGACTGGGAAGTGTGGCAGCCAATAGAGCTGTACCTCCATGCAATGTAGAGTGATGAGCTCCCCATACCGGGAGTATTCAAACAGAGTACAGATAATCACCTCACTGGGGATTCCTGCTCTGGATAGGAGACTGGAATTCTGAGGATTCTTCCAACTCTAAAAACGTAGTGATTTCTTTATGGCCAGGTGAGGAATCAATGAATCACATACCCCTTCCTTGCCGGGTGACTGGGCCACGGTCCCATTTCTAACCTCTCTGAGTTCAATTGTCTCAATTCTCTCTTACTGTTACATGATCTGCCCACCTGCTCCTGTTGTGAGGAGCTCTGGAAATTCTACAGGAACTAGTGCTTTGAAAATCTGTTATTTTGGATTGCCATACTAGGAAGAACAGTACTGCCTTTACTGTGATTTTGACCCTCAGGGGTCGGTGGCACCAAAGCTGGCCATGGGAAGCAGTCAGCATATACCTCAGGAAGGCAGGAGAAGCCTCTTGAGAGAGACTTGGGGTGAAGAAGCCTCCTGCTGTGAAGCCAGCACTTTTCCCCACAAATGGTGATTCCTTAAGTTTGCTTCCTGCCCGTCTCAGTCCTTCTGAGTGACCTTCCGGAAGCATCTCTGGAACCTTGTGAACATTGACTTTTTAAAAAATGTTCTACTAGGAACATGTTCCCTAACAGGGTTTCCTTCCACTTGTATACAAACCACCCCTCCCCCCCCCAAAAAAAATGCTTGCTGAATTAATGAACCACTTCTCTTATCTATTTTTCCTGTTATCGAATTCCGAGGGGAAAGCTGGGAGCTCTGAGGGAGCTGGGAGACGCAGCTCACAACGCCTCCCTCCCACCGGCTGAGAGCAGCCTGGAATCCCTGAGACTGAGGGAGGGAGACCGTTCCTGAGAGTCTGCCTTGCACTCGGCGGCGGGGAGCCTCTCCCACTGTGGGTAAGTCCTTTCCTGGCCTTCCTGGGGGAACCCTCCATCGGGGGAAAGAGGGAGATGCAGGCTACCAGGAGGCCACCAGGAGGGCCCAGAGCCGCTAAGCGGAAGGAATAGATGGTCGGTGGGAGCGCCGAGTCGGAGACTGTGGGGAAAGGGGAGGTGGAGGAAAGGGGGAGAGAAAGGACCTACCAGTGCGTGCCTGAGGATGAGCAAGAAGCCCTCAGACTTTCGAGGACAGGAAGAAAGGAGGAGAATATTGGCGGGCCTGGCCGCGGAGGCAAAGGCAAGGCTTCCTTTCCCACTTTTTCTCTTTCTCTTTCTCACAACCTGGTAGCATTTTAGTTTCTCCATTTCCGGGTTCAGCCTCCCACTCCAACAACCAGAAATCGATGGGAATGGTCCATCTCCTAAGAAAAAGTAAACAAATACATACCACACAATTAAACGCATTTGACCAGGTGCTGGGGGGGGGGGGCTCTTGCCTTTGCTTCCCCGGACACACCCAGATCACTAGGCTTCCCCCTCACCCAGGGGGCTGTGCTGCTGATGCTCTGTCTTGAGAACCCCTGAGAAAACTAAGGCAAACCTTCCTGACCCATGTCAGACCTGTCCAGTATGCTTTCAGGGCAGAAAGTCTCACCAGTGTTTCCTGTTGGCTTCATTGGCTAGATCGTGAATAGGCCTCAGAAGTTGACACTTTGCTTTGCCTCTTTATAGGCCAAGGGTCAGCCAGGATAGGTGTAGGGTTTAATTTTTCATTTATCCTGGAGCCAGGTATGTAATGGGGAGGAGGAGGAGTGGTGGGTTTTGCAAGTGAACCGCAATGATTGTACAAAGCCCACGTCATGCTTTGAAGAGCTTGGCTGCATATGCTTTTGCTCCCAAGTCAAAACTATCTCTGCTTCCTCTAAATCCAGAGCTGGGGCAAAGGAGCTTTGAATTCTATCTGGCAGAGGAAAGGGCTGAGTCCAAAAGAAAAGGACAGATGAGGGTAAAGACAAGAGGAGCAGCTTTGAGAAGACACAGTGGAGAAGGAGAAGACTGGGAGTCACAGTGAAGCATTACCTGACAGCTAAGGCTCTGGCAGAGTTCAAAATCAACTGCTTGTCTGATAGTCCTCCCCTTGCCCAAAGACTATGGCATATTTTAACTCTATAGGACTAAGCAAATGCTATTTTGGAATTGGATAGGATTTAGTGCAAAGCTTCTTGGTGTCTGTGCACTGACTACAAATACTAGCAGAGAATGGAAAATTGTTCCTTCATGTTTCCCTCTCCCGAAGCCTTGCTTCCAGCAGGATGAATTAAAAAGCTGTTTCAAAATTTACACTCATCTGCTTTACTTATCTTCCCCTGACATAGCTCCTGTTGCCCCTCCCTCTCCCCCCACTTCTCTTTTCTTCCCATGCAGACATTCTCACTCTTCTGCATATTCGCCAAAATTAAAGGAAATTGAAAGGTCTTTAGCTGTGCAAGATTAAGGAAGTGCTGATCTGAAAATAAGGGAAAACCTTACTGTGAAAGGCTGCTAGAATCTCACACTCTATCATCACAAAATCGGTTAGGTTTGTTTATTAGTAGTAGTGATCATTGTTTTGTTTCTATTAGTCTTATTTTGATAAATCGGCCTGTAGTAAATGGATATTTTTAAATCCCAGTTTATGAATTTTTTACAGAATACATTGCAGGTCATTTTTAGTGACATAGACATTCCCTCTGTCTTCTAAAGAATTTGTCTGTAAAAGTGATTTTGCATTGGCCCGTTCAATGCAGGGGGGAGGTAAGAGTTTTGTGGGGTTGGTATTGAGGAAATGGTAGTACATTGCTCTTTATCCTTGTTCTAGTTTTCAAGCCCAATAAAATATCCATTTCAAATGACTTTCTAATGCCTAGTTATATTTGCCAAGCGATTTATAAGACGTAAATTTACAGTCTGTATGTCTAAGCCCAGAGATGTTTTAGGGCTGGGGACAGTAGAGAAGAGGGTGTTGAGGGCTGAGGTAGGACAGATACTGAAGAAATTCAAACGATCAATCTCCAACTGTCTAAACACAGCACCAAGTGGAGATTCGAGACAATTATCCGAATAATTGGGAGGGAGGGAGGCACTTTCACCTGCCTTATCTAGATAAAAGGGCGACACGGGAAAATGTCCGTGGCCCTCAAAGCTCTGCCTCGGTTCTCTTCAGGATCACAAGAATCAGGCGATTTTTCTGTGGGTTCTGGGAACGGAGTCGGGATGGGGCGGCAAGGACAGGTTTCTAGAAAAACTTAAGAAGGTCTCCCACCGTGCCTCTGGGGGTTGGGGGGTAGAGGGTGGTGGGTCGTGCGCCGCGGGACTCTCGGCCGAGGTTGATAAGCCCCGCAGCCGATCTAAGGTCAATAAACCCGGCGGCGTCAGGCTCTGGCGGAGGGTAGGAAAGGGAACAGCCCTCTTAAGGCTGCCGGCGGAATGAAAAGCAACCCGGGACTGCTGAGTTCCAAGTCTGGGCGCCAGCATCGGGCGCGCAAGGCAGGAGCCCTGGGCCACAGTACGGGAGGCAGCCGGAGCTGGGGAGAGGGACCCGGTCCAGCGGACTGGGTGGGATCCTCGTGGCGCGGCCTAGAGGGAATAACGACCTTGAAAATGTCCCGAGCAGGCCTTAATGGGCCGGGTCTGGGACGACCAGTCCTAACCGCGTCGAAAGTTTGGAGAGGAATTGAAAAATAACTTTTTTTAAGGGACAGAAGAGCGGGGAGTGGGTAATGGACACTCCCAAATAAGGTGAACACTCAATAAAGCTTCAGGGACCCCTCAAAGAGGCGGAGAATTACCCCTAAAGCCAAAAAAAAAAAAAAAGAAAGAAAGAAAGAAGAAAGGCGATGGCCGTATTAATCAGTGATCAGTTTTAAGCCCTTTTGGATGGTGCTTCAGAGTTTACAAATTCATTTCACATCGAGGTGGTGTTTCTCCCACACCTCGTTTGACGGGAGAAGTTACTCTGCCCAAAGTTACATTGCTGGGGTGTCCCGCAAAGGGCCTCAAATCAAGGACCCCTGATCAGAGACGACCTTGCCAAGAGCAAGCCCCAATGAGAAGTACGCAGCCTGGGATGGAAGCCCCAAAGAACGCTACTGTCCCGTCGGGTGCGTTTAACTTCCCTGAGCCTCTGGTCCCTCCGGCTGAGCCTTCCGTACAAAGCCCGAGTGACCAGATGGAGAAAGAGGCGGTGGTGGTGGAGAGGGCTCTTGGAACAACAGGAGGCTCAGAGGAAACCCTGAGCGCGCGACACTACCTTCTTGAACCAGCGGATCTTTGCAAATAAACAACTAGACCGTTTGAGCTCTTTGCCACTTAGCAGCGGAACTTCCTCTTATCATTTCTATTCCTGGCGAGGCCGAGGTTACATTGGTTTGAATGCCTTCAACCATTATGGCGCCGCATAGGTCAGGTCACCTCGGACGGGGATCGCTCCAGCTGTCTCCAGGGTCTCGTCTCCAGCCCCAGGATCCAAGCGGGATCCAACGTCCCCGAACAGGGCTAATGGCTGAGAAAGCCCAGGCCGCAGACTGCAGAGTCCAGGTCTCGATCAGTCTTGTGACCTCGGGCCTGGCCCTGGTACTGCTCAAAACGCGTCCGGGATCGCCCTATCCGCGGGAGCCCTTTGGCGGAGCTCAGAGCCCGGGGGATGCTCAACGCGGAGAGGGACCCGGGAGCTGCGGAGAAGGGGGACAGAGCATGCACCCGCCGCCTGCACGCGCCTTTCCAAGTGCGGGGGCTGGCGCGACCCTGGACCCGCTCGCCCCAACGTTGTTGCCCCCATTCGGTTAGGGCAGCAAGGAGGGAGCGAAGCCGCGTCCCTCTGCTGTCTTTCCAGGCGCTACCGCCCACGTAAGGTTCCAGAAGAGGCCAAGAATTACAACAGGAGTTTCATCTAAACGGGAATTCCTTACACACGCGCGCGCTCACACACGCACGCGCACACACACACACACACACACACACTCCCCACGACTTAGGCTGCTCTACATTTCAACATCCCTGTGCAGAGAGACAGCTCCTTCCCACCCTAGTCGAGGGTCACAGCGAATCCGACTCCAGTCCGCAAGGCACTGGTTCAGTCCTTTCTCGGAGGACTACTAAGGGGCATGGATGGCACCCCGAGCAAGAGGGCTTAGTGGCTACAGACACAGAGTTCAGAGATTCTCCCTCAGCCGGGTTCAAAGAGCCTTAATATTTTCAGTTCGTCCCTGGCCAGCGCGGAGGCCGGAAGTAGCGATTCTCGACGCTTCGGGACCTGGGGCTCGTGCAGAAGCCACTGCATTCCCAGGCCCGGGCAAGCTGGAGTTCTGGGGAAGGGCACTGTCTTTTTTTTATCATTTCTCGGCCGCAAACTCGACAGCTCTCCAGCACCCGTCCTCCCGGTCTTAAAAAAGACTGTCCGCAGACCCTTCCCAAACCACACAGTTCGCTAAGCCCAGGGGCAGGGGCAGGGGCAGGGGCGGCAATCCCTGGAGCAGATGCCCGCGCGGGGGGCCGGGTGTCCAGGCGCCGGGTGAGGCGTTCGCAGGGGTCGGTGTTCGACAGCGCGGAGTTTGGAATGGCTGCGGCTTTTTTTTTTTTTTTTTAAGATACTGTGTTGTGTTGTTCTCTCTCATCCAGCCTACGCAAGGGTCTTAGGGATTTTCTTTATTCGTTTAGTATTGTCTTAACTTTCCTCGTTTTCTCCTTTCCTTCGTTCATCCTCACCCACCCCCGCCTCCCTCTAGGATTCTCGTTCTTCTCCCTCTAATTCAATTCCTGCGTTTCCTTTCCTAGCTTAATCAAAATCCTTCCCCTTTACTTTGTCCTTTATCTATAAAATTTGCCCGCTCTTTCTTTCTTTCTTTCTTTCTTTCTTTCTTTCTTTCTTTCTTTCTTTCTTTCTTTCTTTTCTTTCTTTCTTTCTTTTAACCTGAGTGCCTTTCAGTTTCGCCCGGTCCTTGTTGGCTGCAGACCCTGCTGATTTTAGCGACTGCGGGATGATCCCGGACACACGTTCCACCTTTAAAATTTCCAGTGTCTCGTTTGTTCTTTTCTCATCCTAATTCTAGATGATTACTCCTCATGGTAAATTCGTTTTTATTAATTTGGATGTGCTGCTTCCATGTAGAACTTACTGGATATAGATGTCTTGTTGGGTGAATGAGAAGCCGTCCTGTTGGCAAGTTATTTTAATTTCTGGATATTGAACTAAACAGTAGCTGTGTGTTTGCCCTTAAGAGATTTCTTAAATTTCCACCTCTAAATAAATAGCACACTATAAAATCATTTTCCTATGACTAGGTGGGGTGCCACTGATTCACAAAAAATAATAATAAAAAAAAACCCACGATGCAGGGTTTTTTCTTTTAATGTAGAAACATTACATACTGAGCCAGAAGATTTGTCCTGCCACACCATTTATTATGGCTTTTCACTAACTGCAAGATTTAACAGGAAATTGATACGGTATAAATAGATAACTTTCCCTTGTTCACCAGCTAAGATTTTATTTGCTTTCTGTTATATCACAGTAATTCTATCTTAGTAACGATAGAACAATTAGTATATCCTTGTAGATAAATAATGATTTTGAGCATTTGTCATTGTTTTATGTAGAATTTGTTGTTAGAGCATACATGAAATTTTCTTTTTATAAGTGTTAATAAATAGATCTTTTTTTACTTTTAGATAATAACTGGAGACAGAAAAAAAAATAACTCATAAGAAAAAAACTTAAGGTTTCTTTAAGACACTTAAAACTAAAGAAACTTTTCCTTAAGAAGCAGTCATTAACAGGTAAAAACTTGAGCACAGAGAATTAGGAAGGGAGATCAGAAAGGCAGCTATGCTTCCTCTGGGGTAATTTAAAAACAACAAAAAATTTAGGAGAGATACAGCCCTCCTGATGTAGTAGTCGCTGTGCAAATGCGCCTCTCTGATATCAAGGGTGGGGGGGATGTCTTCCAAGTGTTCCTAGCTTCTTGAAAGTTGACAAGCAGAATTCAGGAGTTACTGTCTTAGTACTCCCTAGAATTCAGATAGTAACTACTGACCACATCAGATATTTGCTTCCTTAAATGCTATGGGAGTGGGTACAGGATCGAGGGTCCTGGGCAAGTTCTGAGAAGAGGCTCTATGTGGAAACAGCCTTGGGGCCCCAGGATTTGTCAGCAGCTCTCTGCTCTCCTTTGGCCTCTGGATTCCCCCCAGGCTTCTCAGGGCTGCCTTAGAAAGCTCTCATCGTAGTGGCCGCCGGGGTTTGCTCCAGCCACGATAACGAAGGGGCTCGCTATCTAATCTGGACAGCGGCTTGAACAATCCATTAGACCTCAGCATTTATCGGGGCGGGGGTAGAGGGAGGGATGCGGTCTGGCTGCCCCACCCTGTTCTAGGAGGCTTTGAGTTGCCCCATTTGGCGACAGAAAGGATTAATGAAGTAGAGAATTTTGTGTGGACTCAAAACTGATTGCTGCATGGTATGCTTCTTGACACTGGTAAATAAAATTCTACCCATTGTCAGTATAAAGATGAATTAGAATCCCTTTGGGTTCAGGGGATCGCGTTTCCTTTTAAGAAGTTCAATATATTTTATATTGTCTCTTTCAAACTCCACACCAGTCAAAGGGCACTGGAAGAATCCAATATTCACCAGTATTCCTCGGGACTTGAGAGACTTAAATCCATCCACCATTCTTTCGTTCATTCATTCAGCAAACATTTACAGAGCTTTCCTCTGCGCCAGGCATTGTGCCTTGTACTGACAGGTTAAATTATTTGCCCAAGATGAGAACTCCACTGGCGACTGGGGTGGGACCCTAAATCAACTATTCCAGTCCCGTGACTGCTCACTTCTTTTACTCCAACACATACAAATCAGAGACGTCGGGAGCTAGAAGGGCCCCAGAGGTTATCTGCTTCAGCCTTCCATTCAATGCAGGAATCCCCTCCCCAGAAGGCCGGCAACAGTCTCTACCCTCAACTGGCTCAGTAATAATCACTCCTGCCTGGGTTTTCCACTTGAAAGTGACTCACTGGACTGGCAGGTCTTCCCCCCCCCCCCCCAGAGAAGACCTTCACTGCCTGCCCACACCTAAGCTCACAGTGCTAAGTCTCTCAAGCTGCTGCAACCCACAATACCCCAAGAACCCAGCTGTGCCACTTCCCCTTCAGAAGTCTCTTGGGAAGGGAGATCCCAGGTTCTGGACACCATCCCCGTGAAACTTTAAGGCTCTATGGGCCTTAGTTAATCCTCATTTGTCCAATAGAGGATATCTGTTAGCATGGAAAACAATATAGGCAGTAGCCAAAGAATCACCAGAGTCTGTTTCTGGTCCTGATGCAACCACCTGCAAACTGGGTGACATCAAGAGAGTTATTTCTCCTCTATTTCTGGCATATGCAAGAAATAAGATGTATGAATGTGCTTTTCAAAGTTGAGAGCCACCTTCTTCAAAGATAAACTTTCCCTTTGTAGATAATCCGAGATTATTCTCATTTGCTGGTTAAAAACATAAAGGCTATAAAAGGCAATTTCTGGACAATACGATCATGACAAAGAATGTCCTGGAAACTTTAGATCTGATGAAACACTAAGTGCAAATTGTCCCTGGGTCAGAGGTAAAAGTTTGGACTCCAGTGTTACAATAATATGATTTGAATCCCATCTGTACTACTTACTGGCTGTGTTATCTTCGGTAAATTTCTTAACATTTCTTTTTCATTTATGAATTCCTCATAAACTTTACAGTACAGGGCACGTGGGTGGCTCAGTGCTTTAACATCTGCCTTCAGCTCAGTCTGTCCTGGGACCAAGCCCTTGATCAGACCCCCTGCTCAGCTGAGATTCTGCTTCTCCCTCTCCCTCTGCCCTTCCTCCACTCAGGCATGCTCTTGCTCTCTTAGTCTCTCTCTCTCTCTCTCTCAAATAAGTAAATAAAGTCTTAAAACAACAACAACAAAAAAAAAAAACTTCACAGGACAGGCAGAACCTCTCCCTGGTCCCGGAAATAATCTTCATAGTGGGATTTATTCATCTAGGCACCACTATCCCCCTTGGTTTCATGTGGTTTTGTTAGTTTTGTTTCTTGCACATAGTCTCAAAGCCCTTCAGAAATTAAATTTGTCTGGTAAAGGATGGAAATTTGCCTGACAAATTGATAAGTATATTTTTAAGTTATCTTACACAAAATTGAGTGCTGCTGGTGGTACTGGAAATTTTGGAAGCAACATTTCTAGAAGGCAAGTTTGCAATATGGATCCAAAACCTAATAAGTGTTCATATTCTTTGACCCACTTTTCCAGCAATAGAAATTTACCCCAAGGAAATAATCAGAGGCTTATAAGGTGCTCTACTTACCAAAATTTATATCAGTTTGACAAGGATACCTCAAACTTCTATTTATTGTAGCAAAAAGCAGAAAATAACATGAACTCTCAACAGTAAGAGCTTGTTTACATAAGGCAAAACCCATAGTTAGCCATCACACTGTTTCCTTAAAATACTTAATGACATAAAGGGACACTTGGGTGCCTCAGTCGGTTGAGCCAGCCTTGGGCTCTCAGTTTCAGCTCAGGTCATGATGTCATGGTTGTGAGATTGAGTCCTTCATGGCAGTGGGCTCCATGTTCAGCGCCCAGTCTGCTTGTGCCTCTCCCCCTGTATTCCTGAGCACAATCTCTCTCAATCTCTCTCAAATAAATAAGTAAACAAAATCTATAAAAAATAGTTAACGATATAGAAATGTTACATATTTAAAAAAAATAAAGGGGCACCTGGGTGGCTCAGTGGATTAAGCCGCTGCCTTCGGCTCAGGTCATGATCTCAGGGTCCAGGGATTGAGTCCCGCATCGGGCTCTCTGCTCAGCAGGGAGCCTGCTTCCCTCTCTCTCTCTCTCTCTCTGCCTGCCTCTCCATCTACTTGTGATCTCTCTCTGTCAAATAAATAAATAGAATCTTTAAAAAAATAAAAATAAAAAAATAAAAAGAAGATTGCAAAAACACTATGCAGTGTGAAACTGGTGGAGAGAGGTGGGGGGAGGGAAAACACTATTGTCAGTGGGTGAGTGGTGAGGGATAGTTTTTCTTGTTCTTAATATGCTTTCCTGTATTTTCCAAATGAACTACAATGAGTTCCTGTTTCTTTGAAATTAGAGAAAGAAATGTTTTGAGAGGGGTGGGGAGGATTGATCAGATTCAACATATGTCTCTTCCTAAGATTTCATGACTATTGTGCTTACAACATAAGTTTATCTATTTTAGAAAATTCAGGGTTCACTTTCCTAAAACTCAATGGACTCAAACTCCAAGAATAGTTCTCCACACTTGATTCCTGGCTGAAGACATTTACAATTAGTAGGAGTGATTTTTCCACAAAGAGATCTCCCCTCCCCCCTTTAGAAAATGTTTTCACAGCCATCCAGATTGTCTCAGAATTTCACTTGTAACCTTGAGTGTTTCTAAAATTGAAAACATAGTCTAAGTTCTTGTAACTTTTTGTCTTCTCAAAACTCCCTTTGCTGGCAGAAGGATGTGCAGGAATGTAAGGCCAGGTGCTGGTCCAGCTGCAAATAAAAGCTGATTATTCTGGAAGAAAGGGAGGAGAGTTTGAACAGGGAAGGGAAGTCCGACCTTTAGGGGTGGCCCAAAAGCTGGAGAGGGTATTCAAAAAGAAGACCTTTGTGGAAGCAAAGTTAGCCGCTAAGAATGAGACTGAAGACCAAATGAGTTACAAGACAAGTTTTAATGAATGTCAGGTGCCTCTATTGAACTGAAATAGTTTTAATTTGTAGGTAAAGGAGTAGTTTATAAAGGAGCAGTTTATAAAGATGAAGGCTGCTTTCCTCCCGCTTTATAAGCAGAGTGTGAAATGGAGTTGGAGGAAGAATGGTAACAAAATAAATTTAAATTTAAGGAACCATAAACTTACGGAACCTTCTAGATGTCTGGGAGGCTCAGTGGATGGAACACGGAACTCTAGATCTTGGGGTAGTAAGTTTGAGCCCCATGCTGGGTATATAGAGTTTCCTTAAAAATAATAATTATAAAAAACTTCAAAAGATCTTTTACTGAGATTTTTAATTGAATGTAACACATTTGGTCAACAGAAGATAAACGTAACATCAAACTAGAGGTCTGTTTCATTGTTGTTAGTTAGCCAATAAACATTTAGCAACTAAAAATTGTAGTCTGAGTACAGCAGGAAATATAGACTTGAAATGCCACTCCTATTCTCTTTCTCCACACTTTTTTTTTTTAACACCGATGTCAGCCTTTGTGTGTAGGTTTAGTTGGCTGGTTGGTGGTAAGGGAATATGAATAGAATTTTGGTGGAACCACCAAAATTAGTTTTTGTAGAATTACACTTTTATAGACTATTCATCTCTTCCCTTCTCCTCTACAAGGCAGCAGAACCCAGTCAGTCACCATATTTATCTTCATGTCACATTTGCTAGCCCCTGCACATTACAGACATGGTGGTAGTTCTGTCTTGAAGAATAATTCTCAGAAGAGGGATGTTCCAGGCACTTTTGCTCACTGAATTCACTATGACAAAAATCTTCCACAGTTACTGTCTTCTCCACACTTGTCTCTGAAGGAAATCAAACCCAAATCCTTGGGTAGAACTTATGTACTCTTGACATGGCCAGGGTGCATCCCAGACCAAAGGGTAGGAGATGTGAGGAGAACCAGAGCTGGGAAGGGCACATATTTTCAAAACCTTTGGAAAATGCTTTATTTTCTACTAGCTGGGAGTTCCTAAGTCTCTAGGCCAGTAAGATATTGACTGATTTTCTTACCACTATGACTATCCCAGAAATTTCCCATCAGACACCAGTTTTTCTTAAAGACTCAACCTTTCTATATTTTTTATATAAAGATTACATAATCTCCATATAATTTTTAAATAATTTCAATATGTAATCAAAGTAGAATAAAAGAAGTCAAACAATTTTTCCCTTGACCCTGCTACAGACCAAACGGTACCTCAAATGGTTCTCTCATATGTAAATTTGGGGAGAGTGAATAACATCTATCAAAGTGCTTTCACACACAGGTCACACTTATCTTCACAGTTGATTGCTCTCTGGAGTAATCCATGTGTTATTGAAGTATTGTGTCCGTTTTATAGATGAGGTCACTGAGACTCAGAAGTGTTGCATTGCCAAAGGTCACAGCACTAATAAGTAACAGAATGCAACTGAAAATGCCCTGCTCTAACTACCAAGCACTGCCTCCCACACCCACCAGGGATATGCCAAGGATTCATGGGATAGTCCATATAAACTGATTTGTAATTGCTCTAATAGGTGTTCCCAGGATCCCTTAATTTCCTCATTTGAAAATCATGGAATAAAGGAATAAGAGAGCTGCACGTCTCTTAAAGCTGATCTAGCACATTGCCCCCCTTGCTGCCGCACCCCCTCCCCCGCCTTCATTCTGCGGGTGAGCCCCAAGGAGGTTAAGTGATTTGCCAAAGGTCATCCCATGAGTTAGTGGAAAGTGACCAATGTAATTTTTAAAAATTAGTTTAAAAAACTGCCTACCAAGCCCATTTTTATGGCTTATTTTAAGCAGGTTAATAAGTATACCAGACATAGCTTTAAACCCAACTGAGTAAATGCTGACACTAGTTTATAGATTTAGCAGATAAGTAGCAATAAGGAATTATTCATCTCTCATTTATCATCCAGCCTCTCCAAGGTGCAAGGTATAAAGTGAAGCAAATAGCATTTTAAGAGCCCCCACACACGTGAGATCAAAACAGTAAAAAATAAAGTGGTTTACAAAGTCCTATGTTTACAATGTGGCTCTGCCTGAAATGTGAAAAAAAAAAAAAGAAAGAAATTGAGGCAAATTTTTGCATTTCACAAATAGGCAATTTCTTATACAGAACTCCAGATTCGGACTCTAGATTTCCTCAAGCATTAATTCCTTCTTTTACGCATGTACTGAGTACCTACTATGTGCAGGGCATTGTGGGAGATCTGGAGAATTACTATATACTCTTCCAGGCATCAAGGACTTCTTAAGCTTAATGAAGTGACAAAATAAAGCACACACACACTTGAATTTCGAAGGGAAGAGTCAGTGGGTGTAAGGGGAATGTTTATATGGGAAAAGGAGGAAAGGGGAGATGGCTGACTGCTGGGGTAGCCACAACAAGGAGCACACTGAGGTGGCCTTGCCACAATCTTGTCCCCAACACCATTTCTTTATCATGAAAACAGGGTTGTGAAACCACATGGGCAGGGAAAAAAAAAAACAAAACAAAAAACAAAATATGAGACAGTGAATTGACTACCCCAATTAAGAACCAAATCAGAAAATCCTGTCTCTTCCCTTTAGCTGGATATTAAATACAAACAAACTGGTAGGGCAATGGAAGAAGGACTCACAGGGGGCCGAGAGCAATTATAATATTTGTAACATATGCCAAAAATGAATGAAATTAACATGATTTGTTCCTTCAGAAAGTGAGCTCTAATGAATTCTCACAAATTATTCAGAAGAGCTGGTTTATTTTATTATTTTTAGTCAATCCCAGGTTGTCAATGGTGAACCTGAAGCCCAAAGTTCAATGTCAATAACAGCAATCACCAATCCATAGGTGACTTTGCTCTCAGCTGCCCAGACAAAAGAAGCTAGGAGGGTTCTTTTGAGCTCCACATTCATACAATTGAAGCATTTTCCAATGAAAAGAAAACAAAAGATATTTACTCAAAACCTTTTACTTTGTAGATGGGGAACTGAGGCTCAGAGAGTTCAAGTGACAAACTGATTATGTATGCTACTAATAACTGCTCAGGATAGCTGGCATAAAGTGGAACACAGGATCACTCTGTGAAATGATGAGACTCAAAACTTGATCGTTGGATCAAGTCCAAAACCCTGCCCATTACATGGCCTCCAACATTGCTGTCTTATTTTCTTTATTGTGAAGCCTGGAATATTTGTAAGTCCACAGGGTATTTGGAAGATACTCAATTTGGAAATGTAATATGTATTGAGAGCCCCTTTTGTCTTGATTTATCCTCAGTCAAAAAGAGGCTTGGAATGACTGGAGTTTGAATGTCTATGATTCCTTGAGACCCTGAACCACATCCTCATACCCCCTTCTCTCCCCACTGCAGCTAGGCCAGACTCACTCCCCTTTCCAGCAAAGGGCAAGCCCAGCAGTGCTACCCCAGAGCTCAGGGCTGCCTTATCGCTAATCTTCTCACCCAGGTGATTGTATCAGGATGAGGAAAGTGTGGCCTTGGGGTTCAGATTTATAGAAAGGGCAGACAGCAATTCCTGCAGCAGCATGTTGAAATGGAAGAACAGGGCACATGACCTGGGTTTCAGAACTCCTGTTTCCAGCCCTGCCGTGAAATAGCTGTGTGACTTTGGATAAGTCTGTAGCCCTTTCTGAGTTCTTACTGCCTCATATATTGAATGAGTGGTTTAGACCAGAATCCCTGAGGTCGCCTGCAACTCCAGCACACCACCTCAATGTTAGTGTCAGAGAGAGGCTGTCCTGTGACCAATAAGTGAACCAAGGGTATACACGTGGAGCCATAGTCACCCTACCAACAGGTACACTGGGCATCTCCTGCACATGAGCTTTTTTAATGTTTTCACTGAGTTGCTCTTCTTCAGTCATAAAGGAGAGGGATTTTACACTATGGAACAACAGTTTTCCCAGTTTAACTCAACAGACCTCTTAAAACATCAGCTACCTGTTAGGAACTATGGAAAATACAAAGATATCAAATATAAGCTTTCTGTCCTCAAGAAGAGTGAAATTTGAGGAAGGGGGGATGTGGAGGCAGGCCAACATGTGGAGATAGTAAACTGAAATGCAGTATGTAAAAGGTTGTGAAACCAGAGGGAAGAAAGGGATTGATTCTGGGAATAGACGTTTAAACTATTTAGAAAAAAAAAAATTTTTTTAAGATTTTATTTATTTATTTATTTGACAGAGAATACAAGTAGACAGAGAGGCAGGTGGGGGGTGGGAAGCAGGCTCCCCACCGAGCTGAGAGCCTGATGCGGGGCTCCATCCCAGGACCCTGAGATCATGACCTGAGCCGAAGGCAGAGGCTCAACCCACTGAACCACCCAGGCGCCCCATAGAAAAAAATTTTAAGAAGGATATATAAGGAGGAAGCCCTTGCTTTTTGCCTTCTGTGTCCCTCACAGTACCAGTGCCTTGTTCATATTGACGGTGTTTGAATTCTGAAAGCAAATTACTTGCCTTTGAATCTTGGCTCTGTTATCTATCAAGCTGGATGAGTTAATAGCTTTGTGCCTCAGTTTCTTCATCTATAAAATGGGGGAAATGGAGTGATCGTGTGGATAAAAGAGCTAATCAATCCATGCAACAGACTTGGCACCATGCCTGGCATATAGTAACAGCACAGTGTTAGCTGTTACTCAATAAATGTCTGCCTAGTAAATGGATTGAAGTTTTCCTCTGCAGTCCAAGCCTTTTATCATACACACTCAGACGGGTCTCATATTTTGGGTTCCTTGCTCAACATGCT
Source organism: Mustela nigripes (assembly GCF_022355385.1). NCBI lineage: Eukaryota > Metazoa > Chordata > Mammalia > Carnivora > Mustelidae > Mustela > Mustela nigripes. Next base: position 117,674,059 of record NC_081557.1, on the reverse strand, counting down.
CATTATCTGTGGCTAAGATTAGGTTTAGCCTTAGAGGCCTGGCATACTCACCCTTCTCCTGTGCAGGATCAGGAATGAGCCTCCTGGTATCAAATCTTTGGGGGGCACAGAAGGGAATGTTTTGGTGATCTCTACTCCAGAAGCCTTTTATGTTACAAATGTTGATGTAGGAAGGGGTTCAGTCTCTTCATCTTACAGACAGGAAATTAAAGCTTGGACAAGTTATGTGATTTGCCTGCAGTCTGGCTGCTCACTAGGTGGCAGTTGCCCTATTTGAACTCAAACCTCAGGACTCCCAGAGCAATGAGCTTCCACTACCTGCTGCCTCGACTTTGCTTGACCCTGGCCTAAGGGGCATACTCCAGTGAGTTTCTTGGGCCACATCAACCTCTGCTCTCTCTACTCTCCCGCAGAGAAAAGACTACCAATTTTCCAGTTCTTAGGTCACATCTAATCTGGAATTCGGGCCATTCACCTGTCAGCCTAGTCCTGCCTCAAGGTGGGGAAGACAACAACTTGTGCCCTTTAGTACTTCAGGTTAAGTTGTCTCCAGTGTTGACTGACTTCTTTAATTCCCATTAGCTGAAGGTGCTTTGCAGGTAGCCTGTCCATGATCCTCACCTTCCAGACAGAGAAGGTGGCCTTGGGCGCTTTCACTAGAAAGCCAAGGGGCTAGGGCAACCTGCCCCTGTTCTGCAGCCTGTCAGGCGCCCACCCAAGAGCCTGGCAACCTTTCTTCTCTTCTGAAAGGGCAGTGGGAAGAAAAGGAGGCAGAGCAAGATGGAATAAGGAGGAACTGGGAGAAATGAAGCCGTTGGCCTGAGAATGAACGAAGCTCGGTCGTATCACAAGGACAGCCAGGGAAACGTCTTTGCTATTGTAAAAGAATACTTGCTCAATTAGAAAATAAGTGTACAAAACATGGGGGGGGGTGCCATGTGGGAACATTACCATCTTTACGTGTAGATGTACTTACTTTTATTTATCTCTGTATCTTCTTATCTATCACTGTATGAGTGTCTACTGAGCTCTTGGAATATTCGCGGGCGTCCTGACGTCTCTCCACCCACGCACGGCTTCATTGCCATGAAACTACTCGCCTCCTAAATTGTGTCGCCTTTGAGACGTGTGGCGGCGGCCGAGTCCCGCCTCGCTGGGCGCGGCCCCTCCGCTTAGGGAAAGCACTCTTCTCCCCGGGCCGCGCCGGCGGTAACCGCGGCCTCGGACGCCAGCACCGGCCTCGCCGCCCGGGGTAAGAGCGGAGGTCCGGGCGCGGGCCGAGCCGGAGAGGGGGCTCCGCCCGGGAGGTGCCGGCTCCCCGACGAGGCTGCGGCCGCGGCCCCCGAAGAAAGGCTCGCGGGCGAGCGGGGGGCGGGAAGCGAGGCGACCGCGGGGAGGAAGCGGGCCCCGCGCACCGGGGCGCCAGGCCCCGGGAGGCGCTTCCGCACTGGCCGCCCCCTCCGCGGAGCCGGGCCGGGGCGCGCCGGAGGGGCGGGCGCGGCCGGCCGGGGGCTGACCCCGAGCGCCGCCGAGTCTGCGGCCGCCGGCCGCCCAGCGCTCGCCTCCTGCCGCCTCGGGTTACGCGGCGGCCGTCAGCGCGCACCTCATCAATAAGGCCTGACAGGCCGCCGGCTCCGCGGCCATCCATCACGCCCGCCCCGCGCGGGCTGCGCGGGCGGAGGCGCAGGGCACCCCGCGCGGGGGGAGGGGGCGGGGAGGCTGTGCGCGCGGCCCGGGAGCTGGCGACCCCCTTGGAAGAGCGAGACCCGGGAGAGGCTTGCGTTCACCAGGGGGCCGGGCCACTCTCTGTGCGCCCCCGAACAGCCCCGCGTGGCTCGGAGGAAGCATTTTTCTATCAATCAACAAATATTTGACTTTATTCCACCTCTTAATCCTAGTGTCTTTTAAGGATGTGTTCATTTGTTTTTAAAGAGCTGCAAGGGAGCTTAGAAATGATCTAGCACAACATAGGACATTTCACAGATGAGGAAACTGAGAGACAGATGGGAAGTGTGTGGGGGGGTGGGCATGTCTGAGGTCACACTACCAGGTGGTGATGGAACCTAGAGCCCACATCTTGGGACCCCGACTCCCAGCCCTTGCGCTGGGGACACTGACACTGTGCAGGAACCATGTCGATAAGCATGTTTGACGTCAAATGTATGAAATGGGCGAAGTCGTGCAACTTGGAAGTTTTGGATGTGCCTGTCAGTGCATGAATTGTGCTGGGTCCTCATAATCCCTACTCCCAATTCAGGACACCGCGTCCCTAGGTCTGGAAAGACAGTAATTAATAAGGAAAAGTGTGGGGGGGGGAGGGGAGAGACACCTACACAGACAAATAATACAGTTCCTTGATTCATTCACTTCCTCCTCCCACCTCCTTTCCTCCCACCTACAAAGAGTTTACATGGTTTCTCTCCATGCACTTATCTGTTTCAGAACTTTCTCCCGTTGCCTGTTTGCTGGACTGTTTCTCACTGATCTGAATAGTTCGAATATAGAGGCTTGTGTTCATCCTTACATCTCTCCAAAGTTTGCAGGGTGCCTGGCACATAGTAAGTATTCAATAAATGTTTGCTCTATGAATTGCAACATTTGTAAGAAAATTCAAATAATTCAGATGCAGAAAACATCGAGGCTGAATGCACTATCAGATCATGGTGTCCAATTTCATTTCATAAGAGGAAGACTGTGACCCACAGCCCAGTCCTTGATTTACCCAAGGCCTCCCAGGGGGTAAGGTCAGATCCTTGGTGGTCCCCAGGGTTCCTTTCCTTGTTTCTCAGGATGCTGCCTGCCCTCATGCTCTTCTAGTTGTGATTCCTGCATCCATTTCACATCTGTCTTTCCCTTCCCACCTTTTGGTTCTTCCACTGATTAATTAGCAAGCTCTGCAAGGATGGGGATGAGAGTAACAGGGAAATCGACAAAGCCAAACTGTTTGCTTTGTTTCTAACAGGAAACACGGTATTTTGTGGGGTTTTGTTCTGTTTTTGTTTATGATGGTATTTTGTTAGTGTTGGTATTTTGGTTTTTTAATTCAAGTGAAAAGGATAAGCTAATGACCAATGGGTGCCTGTTAACCTTAACATTCATTTTCCTTCCATGACCACAGTGGTTTGGGAGTTGGAAACAATGATATTATCAACAACTCTGGGAAAGGGTAGAAATCAACACACACACACACACACACTCTCTCTCTCTCTCTCTCTCTCTCTCTCTTATATTGAGCAGAAAAGGTAGCAGAGCCATCCTATGGCCCAGGCAATCAGTGGCTTTTGGGCTCCCCTGTGATGACCACTAGACTATGATTTCTATAAAATACATGTCCAAAGTGTGGTTTTATCTGCCACAGGCCACACTGTCTTCCCATCACCACCCACTCAATGGTTGCCCATCCCTGCGCACTTCCCAAACTGCAGCTGGGTGTAATGACAATGGATGTAAGAATCAGAGTCAGTATCACTTACTCCGCAGAACTGTTGTGTGGGTTGGGTAGAATCGTGTACCAGAAAGGCCATGTTTCAGCAAATACGTTTTCTTTAGTCCATTCAGAAATATAGTCCCACTCTCAGGGGTAAATTCATTTTTTTCCAAGGCCATGCCTTGGCTTATTCTTGCCTCATGGGAACCGCTGGACAAAACCCAGTCTCCCTAGAAAGACTGGGTTCTGGCCAGCTGGGTCTTTTGCTCTCCATCCTCCACGTCTGCAGGTTCCCTGGGGAATGGTGGTGTTGCTGAAAGTGACTTAGCAGTTTCTGAGCTTCTGATACCTAGCTCCAGGACTCTCCAGATGAGAGAACAGAATAACCCTCCCTCACATATCACCCTCCCTGCAGCCCATGGTGAAACATGAATGCTCGCATGGGACATGTGTGAAACAGGCCCCGGAGCTGTGTCCAGGAGAGACTGCAGTAGAATTTCCTGCTGGCCTCCAGGAAGGATGAGCAATAGGGAGAACCAGCCTTGGAAACTGGATCCTTCTGAAAAAGATGCAAAGCTTTTTTTTGTATATAAATCACTCTTCTGAAGTATTTTAGGTGGGAGTTGAACATGTACCAGGGATGCAGAGTCTCGCTAAGGACTGGGGATGGGTGCATGCACAAGGGTGGGTGGGGGGTGGGGAGAGAGAGAGAGAGTATAGGGCTGAACAATCTTATCCTACCCCAGCAATACTCGATTTTGCCCCTGCTTTTGAAAAATCTGATTTATTGAGATGAACTTTCCTTACAGTAAATTCACCCTTTTTAGTGTACAGTTCTTTGAGTTTTGACACACACGCAAATGATGTAACTACCTTCACAATCCAAATATAGAATAGCTCTAGCATGCCCCCACATTCCCTCCTCCTCCTTTGTAGTCACCCTTCCCCCCACCCCCTGCCCCTGGCAACAACCTCTGATCTGTTTTCCATCCCTATGGTTTTACCTTTGTGGCAATGTCATATAAATGGATTCATTTAGTCTTTTGAGTCTGATCTCTTTCGCACAGCCCTAGTGTGTTTGAGATTCATGTGTTTGCTGTGTGCATTGGCATTTCGTTATCTTCTGTTCCTGAGTAGTATTCTGTTGTATGGACGTATACCCTTTTATCTATTTCTTAGTTGAGGATCGAAGGTCCTGAGATCAGTCTCATATTTCCCAGTTGAGAATCATTTGTGTGGTTGCAAGTTTGGGTCAGTTTTTGTAGGTTTTGAAGATACCAGCAATCCTCTTTTATAGATTAAAACACAACTTCTGTTGAGCTTTTTCTTATCCTGAAGCAAACTGCAAAGAATACATCTCCTGAGCAACCACATTCAAAGAGTTTGGGGTGAAGATATCGGAGTCCCTGACAATAGTCGTATATGGAGGTTGGGGGGAAAGAGGGGGGGAAAGGTATGAATGAATGAATCTGGGGAAGAATGAGTGTGTGCTAACTGCTGAACCAGAGAGGGGTAGAGAGAAAGGTGGTGGGGGGAGATGATAATTTAGGGCTTTTGAAGTGGAGTGAAGACACTTCTCACAAAGGGGTTGAGAAATTGATCACTCTTGACTGATGAGGCTCTGTCTTATACTATCTGCTCTCAGCCCTCCAAGCAGAGTGTGGGCGTCTCTGCAGACTTTCTGGAGGGTGAGTGGGAGATTCTTCCCCTGCCCAGGGAAAGGCTCCAGCTCTGGAGGCGAGGTGGCATGAGATGGGCGGAGGGAGGGTAGGAGAAGGTTAGCAGAAACTCCTGGAGTTAGCATCACACCTTCATGAGTGAAAAGCTCCCCTTTATCTAGGTGCTGATTATTCATTACATTTCATTCAGACCTTGGCTTCTGGCTTTGCCTCCCAGTACTTCCTTGCCATGTGGCAATTTGCTGTTTATTAGCACCTCTGCAGAAGAGGCCCTGGGGTTTTGGAAGAAAGCAAACTTTAAAGGTAGAGCACCCCTGTCTTTCAAACACACAGATACTCAGCTGAAGACGCAGGAAAGTTGAAACTGGTGGGAAAGAATTGGAATGCCAGGGATCTTTCGTTCTTCTTTTTCTCTCAGGTCAAGGTTTAGAACATACCCTTGGAGAGAAATATGTCCCTCTAGTTGTTGCAAGCTCCATGCACTCCTTTCCTCCAGCTGGTGCAAGAAACCAATTATTCCCAAACAATAAATACCTCCAAGCCGGGATGGGTGTTAGAATGAACAAGCCACTCTCTATGGGCACCTGCTACAACTGTGGGGTGGTGGCGTGTGAAGCGAACTTTTGTCCCTTACAGGAAAACCCAGGCCTGTGTGGAGTGGGTCCTCACAGGCGTTAAGGACCTCAAGGCCTCCAGCCTCCAGCACCCCCTGCCGTCCCTGCCCCCTCCCGGTACCCGCCCCCCTCCCCGCGCTGTTTTCGCACTTGGGCTTCTGCTTCCTTGACACTTTCCTGTCTCTCGCTCTGCCGCGCCAGGTCGCGGCGCCTGCCTGGGCGTCTTCTCCAGCTCCGGGTCACCTCGGGCTCCGTGGCCAGGGGAAGGGTGCCGGGGCTGGCGGAGGAGGGGGCAGCCTGGGCGGAAACGCGCGGGAGCTGGCGATGGGAACATCATGTGTCCTGGTGGCCCCACAAGTCCCCCGATATGTGTGTCGGGGTCTGACGACTGGAAGCGCTCCAGCCGCTGGTGTCCTCGTCACCACCACCGCCCGCCCCGGGAACTGGGCAGGGTGGGGGTGGGGGAGCCCTCGACTCCGGATTGACCTCGTCCCTATCTGGTCCCTCCCCCCCACCTCCAATCGAGCTCTGGCGCTTTCCTGCCCCTTTTTCTTGCTGGCTTTCTCCTCTCCCTGGGGGTCTCGATCTCTTTCTGTTTCTGTTGCCCTGTCTCCTGACTCCTATCTTGATTCTTTCTCTGAATTTGTGTTTTTCTCTCCTATCTTCCCCTCTTTCTTTCCTCTGGTCTCCGTCCCTAATTTCTCTCTCTGCATGTCCATTCCCTGCTGTGTTCTTCCCATAAGACTTCACCATTTAACACTACAGATTTGACTTTTTTTATTGTCTGGCTTCCTCTTCTAGAATGGAATCTCCTGGAGACAGAATTTTCTCTATTTTGTTCCATGCCAAATCCAAGATCCTGGAAAGTCCGAGGGCACAGAGTAGGTGCTCAGTAAATAGAGAAGGAACGAAGGAAGGAACACATGAATGATTCCGTCCCTCTCCGGCTTTCTCAGCCTGCCTCACTCTCTACCTGCTCCCTAGGTTTTTCTCTGTCTTCCTTTCCGCCTGCCTTCCTCTGTCTCTCCCTTCTTCCCCTCCTTCTTCTTGTTTCTGTCTCTCTCCGGAAACCCTCTCCTTCGTTTTTTTCTCAGTCCTAGTGTTTGACTGACTTCCTCCATCTTTTCAGAATTTATGGGTCTGGGCTTCCCGTGCCTCGGGAGACGCCGCACCTGGCGTCCTTTGTCAGTCCTTGGTCTCTGTTCTGGGGAGCCCCGTGTCTCCCTTGCCAGCTGCCGCAGTCTCAGTGCCTAACCCGGGTTGTCTAGGCCAATTTAGCTTCCAAAATCCTGACTGCATGCCCGCGCTCGGAAATCCCTTCTTCTGCACACTCCAGAGTCCGGGGACTCCGGGGTCTCCTTAGAGGCAACCTAGATATGGACAGGAGATTTGCAGTCCGCCACGGTGGGGCTGAGCCGTGCAGATAAACGCTCTTGAGTGGCCCAAATCTTGGTGTCTAGCCTGGGCCTCTGTGTCCTGGTGGTGACCCTGGGCACCCACTGTGTGCCAGGAGACCTATTCCCCTTGGAGGGGAGTGTTCCATTCTCCAACTCCCATTACCCTTGAGAAATGCCGTTAGCAATCCCTTTTGTAATTTTAATCCTTCAACAAACATTTATTGAGTCTCTACTAGGTGCCAGCCACAGTTGCTGCCCTTCTGGAGCTTACCTTCTGGGGTGCGTGTGGGGAGTGAAGTGTATAACCAACCACAGATAAACGAATTTATAATTCCAGGGAACATAAGGACTGTGGATAAAGCAAATTAACATGTTATGGATGCCCAGAACATTTATCGAGCTCTTGCTGTAGACCCAGCATGGCCAGAGCTGCAACTTCTAAAAGTTCCTGACAGGGAAGGGGGAGGGAGGACCCACAAGTGAACATACTCCGGCCCGGATCACCAAGAGATATCCCGGAGGTGACAGTTTTTGTCCCCAAAGAGTAGGTGCCCTCGTGACACTTCGGAGAGTCTGCAGGCCAGGAGTCGGTCTCCCCACAGCTTGGAGAGCAGCGGCAGGAAGCTCCCATTTGCTGCGGGTTTCTTAAGGTTCTTGGGTAAGGAGGGAGAGAGAGAGCCAGGATGGGAAGGGGGAAAGGGGCATGTACTAGAGTGTCAGTATGGCCACAGCAAGCTGACATTTCCCTGCTCCGCACCCGCTGGCCCAAGTGTCCGGACTTGCGGGCGCCGAGGCCGGGTTTCAGTTCTGTCCTCTGCTGCCCCGGGACTGAGGAGCGTGCTCCCCATTTAAAAAGCCTCTGGCATCCTTCCCAAATTTAATGAAAATGTGGAGCCTCCTTTTTGCTTTTCTTTTTTTTCTCTTGGGCTCTTAGATTATGAGACACGACCTGCATTATTTTAAATGGATTTTAATATTTTTAAAATAGGGAACAGAATAGCTTTGGGATGTATTTTTTAAATATTTTATTTATTTTGACAGAGAGAGATCCCAAGTAGGCAGAGAGGCAGGCAGAAAGAGGGGGGGAAGCAGGCTTCCTGCCTAGCACAGAGCCCGATGCAGGGCTCCATCCCAGCACCCTGAGATCATGACCTGAGCCAAAGGCAGAGGCTTAACCCACTGAGCCACCCAGGCGCCCCATGTATGGGCTTAAAAAAAAAAAAAAAGATTTTATTTATTTATTTAACAGAGAGAGACAAGGAAAGAGGGAACACTAGCAGTTCTGTTAGGCATCCTCATTAAAGGAAATTTAGAGATATTTGAAAAACAAAAGGCAGGTTTAAAAAAGTGTTTCAGGGGCCCCTGGGTGGCTCAGTTGGTTAAGCTCTTGATCTCAGCTCAGGTCTTGAGTTCGAGCCTCACACTGGGCTCCATGCTAGGCATGGAACCTACTTTTTTTTTTTTTTTAAGATTTTATTTATTTATTTGACAGACAGAGATCACAAGTAGGCAGAGAGGCAGGCAGAGAGAGAAGGGGAAGCAGGCTCCCCGCTGAGCAGAGAGCCCGATGCGCTGGATCCCAGGACTGGAGATCATGACCTGAGCTGAAGGCAGAAGCTTTAACCCACTGAGCCACCTAGGTGCCCCGGAACCTACTTTTAAAAAAATTAGAGAGGCGCCTGTGTGGCTCAGCCGTTAAGCTTTTGCCTTTGGCTCAGGTCATGATCTCAGGGTCCTGGGATCCAGCCCCGAATCAGGCTCCCTGCTCAGGGAGCCTGCTTCTCCCTCTCCCACTCTTCCTGCTGTGTTCCTGCTCTCACCATCTCTTTCTCTGTCAAATAAATAAACAAAATCTTTAAAACAAAATAAAATTTAAAAAATAGAAAAGCATTTCATTATAGAAACTCAATATTAAATAAGAATGGAAAAAAGAACTAAGACTCAGGAATCTAAATCTGAGACCTACTGTCCAATGCACTGGATTTGCCACCTCAGAAAACTGTCTTAACCTTTCTGGGTCTCTGAGTTCTTGTTCCTGTGAGATGGTAACGCCTCTCTTCCTTCTTCTAGCTCCCCAATGTTGTTGTTTCCTCAAAAAAAAAAAAAATGGAGTTTGAGAGTGGTAATATGGAAATGACTATAAAATATTAAGGGGTGTGCCAAAAACTCGGGTCCTTAGGGCCAGAAGCACCGAGGAGGCTTTAAAGGAGGTCTGTGAGCAAGACTTTGGCTTCACTTTGCAACACCGAATAGTATTTTTAAATTATTTTTAGAGAGGAGGAGGGGCGGAGGGACGGGAGCGAGAGAATATTTAGTGGGCTCCACGCCCAGCCCGAAGCGGAAGAGGGACTCAATCTCAGAACTCTGTGATCAAGACCTGAGCCGAAATCATGAGTACCAGGCTTAACCAACTGAGCCACCCAGGCGCCCTATGGAATAGTATTTTTAAAAACAAGACGGAGTAAAAGAGCGTTACTGCCTTCTCTCCTCACATCTGCCAGCGGGAGGTTGATTATCACTTCCTGGGGTGCTGAGCTCATTTGGGTGGTAGGGGTTGGGTGTTTTTATGTCCTCGATACCCCCAGCCCCACGCCACAAAAAATTCTGGGTGTTGAAACGCCAGGCACAAGGAGGGAAAAAAGGTCTACGTAGTCGAGCAGCTCAATTCATTCTCCAACTTTGCGTCAGCGGGGACTAGCCCGGCTCCGCAATTTGGTTCTCCCAGCTCCGCCCAAGGCGGGGGTGGCACAGGGGGCAGGGTGGGTCACGCGAGTGAGGATTAGGAGTGGCAGAGAAGGAAAGCCCAGGCCCGGTGGGGAAATTCGAGGGCCGTGTGGGGGCCAGACCCAGCCTACGTTCAGCGCGGGCTGCATGTCTGTCATGAGCCCTTGCGCTCAAGTCCACAGAGAAGCGTCTACATCTCGGAGAATTCGTTACGAAAGACTTCCTAGTCCCCTCTCTGGTTCTCCCTCTCTCTCTCCGAGGGTCTCTTGTTCCGATTATAAGACTGAGCGAGCCCCATGTTTTTCCAGGCGTTGTTGGCTTTTGTAAAGGCGGCCACGGAGGCTGATTTCCGCGTGGTGCTGAATGGCTTTACCAACCCAGATCTGAGATTCTGACACCTAAGGTTGCGCTGCGTTTACAATAAGCTGGCTCGGGTCCCGCCAGGAAATCCGGTTACCCCGCGAGGGGAGACCCTGGCTGGTGTCTTCGTGGTTTCCATCGTCCACAGTTTATTAACTCTTTTGTTCAGGGAACTAGAGTTCAGATTCCTCTGTACACCAAGTTCAGTCTACAGTTGGGATTTTACTAGGGTGTGGACCAGCTCAAGTCCCCGAGGCCTTAAGGGAGCAAGAAAATGCAGTTTATTCTTGTATCCTGGGGAGTTTTTAAAAAAGTGTGCAATGCATCTATGTAATTCTTATTTGTCTAAAATTTCATGCCATGACTCTTCATTAGTCCAGGCCCTTAGTAAAAAGAGATCAAAGATTTTTACAGTATTAAAATTTCCCTGTTGATTATGGGAAAGAAAAGAGGAAAGAGGACGTGAGTGGGGTTGGGCCACCATCCCAGGCCAGCCCAGGGACACGTCCTTAAAAATAGCCAAGAATCCGAACCTAAAAGCACCCCCCCCCCCCCCCCCCCCCGGTTTCCCAGCGGCCTCCTGAGCGAGGAGAGAAGCCTGGGAACTTAGCGGCAGCCGATAAACCTCCTCCAGCCGGCGGGCCAGGGAGGCCTTGAAATGCTCCGTGCTCCTGGCAACAGCGCGGCGGACGCGGGGGCTACTGCCTTGCCCGAGCGAGGGAGGGGGCCGACCGAAAGAGGGAGGGAGGGAGCGAGGAAAAATCAAACACCCGAAGAGAACAGACCGCTCGCCAATCACCTTCTGGACAGTCTTTGAGCTAAACGCTTTGGGAAGAAAGTTGGGGCGCTGGGCCCAGAGAAAAGAGCCGCAAGAAAGAAGACACAAATTTCTCTATCCCAGGCGCATTCCTAGAAGGAGCGAATCTCTCAAGGCTCCCAGCCCTCAGCCCACCTGAACTGCTCCAGAGTGGGGCGTGGATAAAAGGGCTCTGTCGGGTCCCTTGCCAGAAGAGGACTCCGGTGAATACGGGGTTCCTAACAAGCAAGCTCATAGAAAAACCAGGCTCTTCCATCAGGGGTCTCACAACATCCACTTAGAGCAGGCAGGGCCCGTTCTGCCCCCCCCCCTCAACCCCCTTCCACGGAGGAGGAGACTAAGGTTCCGGGAGGCCTTGTGGGGGAGCAATAGACGGGGGAGGCTCGTCCCAGGGCACCCAGCTAAAGCAAACCTCAGCACACGCGCTCTCGCGCCGTGGGCCATCCAGCACTGCTAATAGAAGCCCGCCTGGGAGTGGTCTGTGTCCTTGGCTTTGGTGAGGACGCTTGGATGGCCACTCCATCAGATGCTAAGCCCCAAGCCCTTGGCGTGTTGCTAAGAACATCCTCAGGGCACAGGCTCAGCTCTGAGGGTCTCGGGTGCAAGGCGGATCTGAGACCTAGGGCTTCGCTGGAGCCACAAATCCCCACCGAAAACAGAGAGGCTACAACATCTTGCCGCTTGTCCAAGCCCACACGTTTAATTCTCCAGAAAGTCCTCATAGGCCAATGGGGATGTCCTTTTAGACCAAGCAGGGGTCGCGTACTCTTAGCCGCCATTCCTCTGAAAGTGCGCCAGCTGAGTGTCCTCTACAAACCTCTCCAGTCTCCCGGGTCCCCAGGACACCTTCCCTCTTAAGTTCCCAGATTTCTGGGATCTGCCAGGGCTAAAATCTGCAGAGGCGCTGGCGAGGAGTTGAAGGAAGCTGGAGCAGGGTCCCTAAACAGACAGTTCCAAGTTTCCGGGGCGCGAAGGGGCCTAGGTGAGCAGGTGCCTGGGGGCCGGGTGGGGGCGGCGAGGGTGCGTCCTTCGGCAGCTCCACCGGGCGCGCCTCAGTTTTCTCTCCTGCCCTCGGGCCCCTCTGATCCTCCGCACATTTCGCTCAGGAAAAAGAACTCCCCGCGCAGCCGCGATCAGTCCTTCCTCCGGGATTTTCCTGAGAATCCCCACGAGTTGGCCACGATCCCTTTGGGGTTTTCCTTCCAATCAGCCCCGCGTACTAGTCTTGTCCTCTGCGCCCGGGTTGCCCTCGAGCAGGCCAGGAATACACTGCTGATTACCAAAAGCGGAAGCTGGCGTAACCCCTTACCCTTCCTTCGCAGCTGCACCGGTTTCGTGTAGGGTGGTATCCCGGCCCCCTCCCGACCCCTCTAATCCGGTATGAAAAACCTGCTCTTGAGAGAAAATTCGGCTTTAGGAGAGGGAAAAAAGGTTTAACCGAAAGCGTGAGAGCCACCGGCCGGCTGTTATCTGGGGCTGAAGGCTGCGGTAATCGATGGGTTATTTTTACGCGGTAATAGGGCCCTGTGATTGCTCTATTAACCTTTAGACCTGTCTGAGGGACTCTCCGGCTCGCAGCCCCGCTGCGCGGGGGCCTCTAGGCACTGACGCTGACTCCAGACTCAGGCCTACCACCCTTGCCGCCCCCAACTCTGGGTGTGTTGGGGCGGGGGGGGGGTTGCTGAGCTGCCTGGAAGACTCCTGGTTTCCTGGGGCACTGCCAAGCTCCCCAAGCCCCTGCCACGTCCTTTGGATTAGTGCAGCTGCGCGGCAGGCTGCAGGGAAAACGGAAAGGTCTGAAACTTAGAGGCCATACGAGATGGGAAGCATCGACAGGAAAGGGTGAACGTTTTGCATAGATACATAAAATTGAGGGCTGCAGAGGCCGCCTCGCGGACTCCCCAGGCTGCTGAGAAGGCGAAAGGGAAGCTTCCTTCACTGCGTTCTGACTTCAGTGGGCCAGTCCCAGGTTTTGTGTCTTTTCCCCTAGCAGTCCGAGGCTAGCAGGATCCCCGCTGTCCACTACCTCCCGGAGACTCGCAGCCACCCGGGTTCTCCTGGTGACCCGGTGCTCCACAGCCGATTAGGGGTCTCTCTCAAGAGGTCACCTTTCCTTCTATCAGCCCCGCCCCTTGTCCCGCGAGTCCAGGGCTGCGGCAAGACCCGGACCACCCGGAGGCGCGGGTGGGGGATGGGGTGGAGGGAGGAGGTAGGAGAAGGGAGCTCCTGAATAAAGCTGACCCTGAGCAAAACTGCAAACCGAATCGACCTCAGGCACGGCGGTGGGTGAAGCCCCGCGCCCCGGCAGTGGCGCTTTAGCATTTTCCGAGATCCGTGCGCCTGGACTTTGCCTGCTGGGGGAGTTTTTTGTACAGCCCCGCAGCCCAGCGCCGAGCGGAGGTGCAGCCTCTGCGGCGCACCCCCGCCCCTCGCCCTTGCACGTGACTCCTACAGGCCAGTCAGCGCCCGGGAACGCGAGCGCAGGGGCGAGGGGACCCGCGCTGGGAGCTGGGGGAAGCGGAGGCGGCCGGCACAGTGGCTGCGAGAAGCACCGCTGCTGCGGTAGCTCCCGGGGCGCCCAGGGGAGCGCGCGCCCGCCCTCCAGGAGGCTCAGGTCCCGGCAGGTACGGCTTTTTCTTCCGTCGCCATGCTCTCTCCCGCAGTCCGCGAATCCAGGGCTCCTCTACGCTGTTTGCCTAGGAGTAGAGAGGTAACTGGTGGATGGAAAGGAGACATTGGTCACCCCCTCCGCCCCCCAATTGGTCAAAGACTGCTCAACTTCGGGCATTGGCTTAATAGCGTCTTTAAATCAAAGATTTGGAGGGAAAGCGAAGAGGGATGTTCGAAGTGCTTTTGGGTGTGTGTGTGAACTTGAACGTTTTTAATCCCCGCCACCGCGTGTATACTCCAGCCCTTGTTTCTGCACCTCTCAGGCAGGTCCTGGATGGGGATGATGGCCGTGCGAAATCACACTGACCACCTGATCCGGGACAGGCCTCACGGAGGGGCTCAGACGGAGCTGCGTGGCCCGTCGGGACTCCCGGGACTCTAGAGTGGTGGTGGGAGGCAGCGCGACTGGGCCTCGGGCCCCAGGGAGGCGCTTCCAAGTCGGGAACGGCTACTGAGCGCCTGGACCTTTTTTGCCCTTCTGGTCAGCCTCCTAGCCCTCCCGACTGGGGTCTAGGGAGTCGAACACCACCCACGAAGCTAACAACCCCACCCACTCACACTACTTCTGGGCGAAAGTAGCGGAGGGCCGGAACCCGAGAGGAAAGCAGTGACGTCCCTCCTCCAGCCACGGCTAGCTGCCGAGTCGCTTGGCTTTGAGCTGGGAGTCAGGGGGTCCTTCAGGGAGAGCAGGATGCCTGGGTGGTAAACTGCCACCAGGCTGAGGGAAAGAAGAGACCTTTCGGTTGGGAAACGGTGGAGAGGGACCTAGGGCTGGTAGGATTTGGGGCAGCGCTGTGACCCTGAGGGGAAGGTTGGGGAAGCGCTGCAGGAGAGTATTTCCTGGGTTCCTCAGAAGAGGAATAGACAGCCAGGAGCAGGTTTCAGGCTTTTAAAGAAAGGTTCCATTGGGATACCACCCCCCCAACTTCTGAGTCTCCACCTTCCCCAGCAGCGGCCAATTTTATTATTGCTGGCGAGTGTGTTGCGTTGGTGTGTGACAGTTTTCTGCACAACAGGCCGAGAACGGAGACGCGAGCTGAGCTGAAAGAGCTGGAGTGACTTGTATATAGACGGGGACATTAGGGCAAGCTTTCAGTCCTCCCGCAATCAGAAATAAATCGGAAAAGGGCTGTCAGCTAAATCACTAAGAAAGCATTTCCTGTTTGGTCTGTGATTTTGAGGTGAACTGGAATTCGTGGCCAGAAAGGGAAGAAAAACCGGGGAGCAGGCCTGAGCCCCCATGGCGAGGCCCGACCTGCCATTCTCAGTGGCTGGCGCTGCTACCTCCGTGGATGCCTGAACCCAGGCTTAATAATAGAAACAGGCAGAATGATTTCTTGTCTTTCTAGAAAGATATTGAGGGGTATTTTCTCCACCTTCTGTTGTTAAGTAATCCAACGCCCAGGTAATGTACCAGCCATTTAAAAAAGGCAGAGCATGTAATAAAGACAAATGCTAGATTTATGGCATTTTTAGCATTTACATTTTAAAGCTTGTAAATTAGCATCTGTATGTATATTGGAAGTTGTCTTACAAAATTATAAATCTTCCTTTCCTGCAGTTATGTGAGAAACAATTATGATGTTATGTTTTAGAACTGCAGAAGTTGAATATTAGAGAAAATACAATGAAATAGAAAAACTATTTGATGTAAAAATTAAATACTGAATATTTTATCAAAATAAACCTATGTATTTACTTATTGAAGCCCAGAGATTTTTATAAGTTACTATTTTTTATCTTCATTTTCAAAGAGTGAAGTTAGTTAAAAAAGTTAGTTAGTTAAAAAAAATTTTTTAAAACATTTTATTTTTAAGTAATCTCTACACCCAACAGTGGGGCTTGAACTCACAAACAGATCAAGAGTCACATCCACGGGAGCGCCTGGGTGGCTCAGTGGGTTAAAGCCTCTGCCTTCGGCTCAGATCATGATCCCAGGGTCCTGAGATCCAGCCCGGCGTCGGGCTCTCTGCTGGGCAGGGAGCCTGCTTCCTCCTCTCTGCCTGCCTCTCTGCCTACTTGTGATCTCTGTCAAATAAGTAAATAAAAAAAAAAAAAAAAAAGAGTCATATCCATGGACTAATACCGGTACTCCTCAGGTCAAATTTTTTTGTATCCACTGTCTAGCCAGACTTCTTACTGGAAAGAAATGTCCAACAAACCAATAATTTGTTGTATAGTTTTGAAAGCAAAAGACAAACCATCTAGGAGTTAACATGTGACTATAGAATACAGTGCTATTAACTCCATTATCATTAGTGATGTTGCAAAAATGGTTAAAAACATTATATAGTGTGTATTAGAAATTCCATTTTCAGAATTTTTTACATTAATTAAGATGCCCATTTATTATAGTATGATTATATCTGAGGCACTGTCTTCTGGCACACTAGAAATCTGTAATAATAATAGCCAACAATTGTATAGAACTTTGTGCCTGTTATAACTTTTATAAAAACCCTGTTATAAGTGCTTTATATATAATAATCCTCACAATCCTCAAGTGACTCTACAAGATAGATGCCTTTAACATTTGCATTTTTGCAAATGAGGAAACTGAGGCACAGAGGTTAACTAATGTGTCTAAAGTCATCCATTCAGTAAGTGATGGAGCCTGGATTTAGTGTAATAAGGGTCAATTAATATCTTTAATTCTACTATTGCAATGAAAAAGAAACTACAGCTAAAAGTGACTACCTCATCTTAAGGAGTAAAGTGGGAGTGTCTCAGTCAGGCGCAAACCCTGGAGGCCCACACATTCTGTCCCTCACCCCCCTTAATTGTATTTTGATCTTTTGACAAGTTTCAAAACTCTCTAATGATGCTTCAGTTCTATCTTTTGTAAATGGAGGTGACACACTTTTCCTTAGTGAAGCTGTGACAATAAGGACCTGGAACAAAGCAGGTGCTTCAGAAAGTAAAGCCCTTATTTTATCAGAAAAAAATGGCCTGGGAAAATAAAAACACAGGATATAAGGATATAACCAAGTCCCATGAATGGTTCTTCCCCCTCAAGCAGTGTCATTGGTGTTCTGATTCCCTACGTGGGTGAACCAGGGATTCTATATGGAAAAACCCATTCAGTAAATCCAGATGACCCAGGGAGTAGTTCTGTAAAGTGAACTTGGACATTCCTTTCACTTTTCTAGTTTGGAAACCCAATCTGCAACATTGCTAAAATATTGTTTGCAGGAAAAATATCTTGTCTGATTTGACTTCCACATGGTAAAGTGTGTGGATGGATAAGAATTTTCACAATCCTTTTCACAAAAATTCACCAGACACTGTGCTCATATATAAACATTTAGACTCTACCTCTACTTAAGGAAAAAAAAAAAAAGATTACAAAGAAAATTTTCCTTGGTTGCTGGTTTTTATAGAGTTTGTCTTTGTCTTTCATGGGCAATCTAAAGTTTTTTTCACGCCCGGGACACTTGGGGTTAGGTGGGACAGAGATATTTCTTGGGTCCCAGGCACTGCCCTGGAAACCTGAAACCCTTGAACTTATAAAATACAGTGACTAGAATATGCTTGAAAAATAAGGTAAAATTAAAGACGTTCCTGACAAGCAATACAAAAAAAAAAAAAATGACCTGGGTCACTACCCATAATTACAGGTCCAATAACCATGAAGCCCCATGTCCCTAAAACTGCCCTCCCTAGGCTTCCACGAAGCAGCCAGATTCCCGGGCCTCCGCACGACAAAGACCGCAGCTTCCTTGGGAGCCGCAGGCTTCTTTGAGAGAGAGTGATGTTTTCTTGGGTTAGCAGTTCGAAAGAAGCAACCTCGAGCATAACGAGGCTCCTAATGAACTTCCTCTTTTTGTTGTTCCCCTTTTAGGACCTGTAGAAGGACGCAGCCGGTCCCTCTGCATTGGAACCAGACTATTGCACCCAACGCCGGAGTCTGCGGTGTCCTGTGGACTGTGCGCGGCGACAGCCGCCGGCGTGACCCGAAGGCCCGTGCCCCACGCAGGCGCCCAGGCACCATCCCGCGTCTTCTGCCACTCGTAGGCGCTCGGGACCTCTAGGCCCAGGGGTAGATTCAGCCTCTCCTCCAGCACCTCCAGGAAGAACCAAAATTTCAATTTGGGATTTTCCTATAAACAAGAGCCTAGAGTCGGTTTTGCTCGATGCTGGATTTAATACGTGTATGTTTTTGAGAGATTGGTTTTTCTTTACTTTTGATTTTTGATCTGCGTTTATGTGACAGACTCTCACCTGTACCTTATTATTATTTTTTCTATCATTATTATTATTGTGTCTTGCTGCATCGCGCCTTGACTCGCGAGTGACGGGACTCCGAAGCGTAGAGCTCGCGGGGGCGATGTACCAGAGCTTGGCCATGGCGGCCAACCACGGCCCCCCTCCCGGGGCCTACGAGGCGGGCGGCCCCGGCGCCTTCATGCACAGCGCGGGCGCTGCGTCCTCGCCAGTCTACGTGCCCACGCCGCGGGTGCCCTCATCTGTGCTGGGCCTGTCTTATCTCCAGGGCGGAGGCGGGGGCGCCGCGTCCGGAGCCACCTCTGGCGGCAGCTCTGGTGGGGCCCCGTCGGGTGCCGGGCCCGGAACCCAGCAGGGCAGTCCCGGCTGGAGCCAGGCGGGAGCCGAGGGAGCCGCCTACACGCCCCCGCCGGTGTCGCCGCGCTTCTCCTTCCCGGGAACCACTGGGTCCCTGGCGGCCGCCGCCGCCGCCGCCGCGGCCCGGGAAGCCGCGGCCTACAGCAGTGGTAGCGGAGCTGCGGGTGCGGGCCTGACGGGCCGCGAGCAGTACGGGCGTGCGGGCTTCGCAGGCTCCTACTCAAGCCCCTACCCCGCCTACATGGCCGACGTGGGCGCGTCCTGGGCCGCGGCCGCCGCCGCCTCCGCCGGTCCCTTCGACAGCCCGGTCCTGCACAGCTTGCCCGGGAGGGCCAACCCCGCTGCCCGACACCCCAATCTCGGTGAGTACTGAGCGCAAGCACCCGGGCTGGGTACTGGAGCAGGCTGTCGTGAGCACTGTTGGAAACATTGAATTTTTCACAAGTGTGCGTGTAGGGTGGCGGGCGGTAGGGAAGGGACAGACGCGTGAGTTTCCAAGGAAGACCCAAGCTGGAGGCTCCGAACGCTGGCGGCAGTGAAAGTCACAGCCCCTGGGAGCCCAGATTCTGTTAAGCGGGAGCGAGCCTACTCTCTGGTGCTTTTCTGAAAGAGAGAGGACTGCAGGGTGGCAGGGTCTGAGTGTGTCCCCGTTAAGCCCCAGACGTCGGGTTCGTGTGACCCCGCCATGCCCATCTATAGGTGACTGCGGGAGGGTGACAGGCTCACTGGAGAGCTGGGAGGGGCAGCTCCGGGAGCCCTTGGTGGACAGCGTTCGCGATCGCGGGGTTTCTGCTCCCATTTCCTCTCGGCCCTCCCTTGGTGTCCCCAGCAGGGAACTGATTACATTGGCGAGGGCCCAAGATCTTTTGGGCCATTTGTCGGCCCAGTTGGAGGATCCTTCCGAGTGGCAGATGATTCTCCTTTCGGGATTTCACACCTGGTACAAAGGAGGGACTGGAGCAATGGAGATGGGTTGAACTGAGGCTGGCACCTTGTGGGTGCCCCGGGGCCAGAGCGCACTGCGCCCTGCGCAGGTCTGCGGGGGCACGTGTGCTGGGTGTATCGAAAGCGCATACCTGATCAGCGTCCAAGGGAGCCACGGGAAGCCCAGAAGGGCTTCTCTAATATCTGACTTAAATGGAGATTTTGCAGCAGTTTCCCTAAGTTGAGCGTCCTCTTGTCCTGAGGGCTGAGGTTAGAAATAACAATCCTAATGGGCACCATTGAATATTTTCTGTGAAATGGCAAAACTGGGAATTATGGCAAACGTGGGCACTCTGGCTCCGATTTACTGACTGAACAAAATGAAATCTGAGAAAGGGTCTGCTTGCTTTGGAAAGGCAAGTAAGGGAAGTGGGAACCACTAGTTCAAAATGCAGATGACCTATGGCCTGTGGAATTTCAGGAAGGGCCAGTATTGGGTTTGGTTGGAGATGGTTTTTGCGGGGGAGGGGAAGCGTAGACCTGAGAAACAAAGTTAACATTTATTGACTACCTACTAAGTGCTAAATCCTTTCACATTTGTTCTCACTTTGAAGAGTAAAGCTTGTCCCTCCCAGGTTTCCAGTCTTAGGCTGGCTCTGAGAAGGGCCCTGGCTTTGAAGAGCTTTTAAATTATCCTCTGACCCTGGGTGGCCAGGGAAGGTCCCCAGGGGGGTCCAGCCAAATACACATCCCAGGTAAACTGATTAACCATGGAAGTGGCGCCGGGGCTGGGTCTGTGGCTCGTAGTTTCCCCCTCCCCTTCTCAGGGGAGCCAGACGGCACCCCCCAGGGGAGGAGGGGCAACTGGCTCCGGAGCCTCTCTTAGGGCCTGAGCCAGATAGCTTGCTTGAAGCATCTCCATACAATGGCAGCTGGGAGTGGGTAGTTGGGTGTGTGTGTGTTGGGGTTGGGGGTGGGGCGTGAGTTTTGGCTCTGTTTTCTCAGAACTCCCCGTTGCCTCTAGAACTCTCTCCCTGGACATTATGTTTTAAAACAGGGAGAAATGGCCCCAGAGTTCCATTTCTTGTAACTTGTGGTGGGAGTGGAAAGGTTGCTTCCTAACCCCTGTAACCTGGAATGAGAATTTGGTGTTTGGTTAGGGAAAAAAAAGTTCAAAGTCCAAAAATGGAGCATATGCTTTTCTGGTCATCAGAATTAAACAATTTTAAACATTTTAAACAATGTTTAAAAAAAAAAGTGCTGGGTGAGTGCACACAGTATTTAAATTCTAACATGTAACCCATACTATTTAAGAGGATGCTGGAGTAAGTAATGTTTCCCAAATTTCAGGGTCAGCAGATGACAAGCTAAACTCCAAGGGGCATCTCCTTGCTGAGAAGTGTGGCCTGTCTTCCCAGTACTCTGCTCTGTTCCACTAGTTCAGGAAGTCCCACCTGGCGTAGCAGCTGGATTATCTCCTCTATAGAGAGCCAAGTGTGTTAAATGGTCTTCATGAAAGCTTCCATGTTATCTTTGTGAGAGAACTTGAGACATGTGGAACCTGCTGGCGTTCCCATCCTCAGCATGTTCTGTAGGTGGCACTTACCTAAAAGCAAGTTAATTACAAAAACAGTGCATGTAAATAAATATATATTTTTTAATCTTTTCATCCTATCCCTTGACCCCTCCTATAAATGCCTGCTAACTTTATCGAGGACCAGCTCCGACATATTAGCTGATGCTGAGGGATAGAAACATGATGACAAGTGATTACTGATTCCATGATATTTACTGAGAGCCTGTTGTTTGGAGTGGCCACTGGGCCCCCAGATGGCAAGAGAGCATGGTAGAATGACAGGCAAATGTTCATTCAATCTCAGTAACCCTGTGATCTTGGGCAAATTACTTACCTCTCAGTCTCCCCTCTTTTTCTGTGAAATGGTATAATCCTAACTACCTTCAGTGTTGTCTTATATTAGAAAAATAATGCAGTGTTTGTGAAGTAGTTGGTTTGGGCCCATAAAAGATGGCTATTTTGTTAAGCAGCTACTCATGGTCATGTAGAGTGATCTATTTTTTTCTGATTTTCTCAGGACTGAGGGGTTTCCCAGGACTTGGGATTTTTAGTGCTAAACCTAGGGCAATCCCGAATACACAGGGATGGTTGGTGACCCTAAACAGACATGAAAATGGGTAGATGACCCAGTAGCATGCTGCAGTAATGAGCTGAGAGGAAAAGAGAGAAAACAGAAGTGGTTCTTTCTTTTGCCTAGGAATCTGGAAGTCTTCACCTAAGTGGTGTCATCTGCATTTGGTCTGGAAGGGTAAGTAGCAGGAGTTGGCCAGGGAAAGCATAGCACCTACAATTTAAAAGAAAGAAAGAAAGAAAAAAGACAGGAAAAGTTAAACTCTCATTTGCCATCACATTTTGTGGTACTGTGAAATGGTACAACACAGCTTGGCTTTCGTGTAAATAATATATTTACAGCCATAGGTAAAACCACACAGACTAACACACTCTTCATCTCAGAAACTAGTTTCAATTTCAGTGAGAAGAAAGAAGAGAACAGCTTTATTTTTTTATGAAGTATTAACTACCTTGTTTTTAACAATAGTTAATATCTTGCCAGAGTTCTTATGTTGGTTATTGGAAAAGACAAAAATCAAAGTACAGGAAGCTAACAAGGGCCTCTGTAAGGCCGTGCACTTAGGTTGGAAGGAGTTATTCCACCTTGACTGCAATGTATATGAACTTAAGTTCATTCCAAGTTCAATATGAGCCTGACCCTGAAACAACCATTGACATCATTAATTAGGCTGCATTAATGGAATTATGTGACCTTACTGAGGGCAGGTAGAGTCTTAGTCATATTTAAGTGCCAGGCACATGCTGGGCACTTGGCAAATATTTGAGTAGAGATCTAGGAGGTAATTGCCACAGTACTCTGCCCAGGTCAAAACACACAGAGTGGCTGCTTTAAAGGCCCACTGGGGAGCCTGGGGACAGAGGGAGCAGGGTGGGAGAGCATTCTGGAACCCTTGAGAAACCACTGAAGTTGTTTTAGGTCAGTTAAGAAGGAGAGAGAATGACTGTGTAAAAATAACTGATGTGTCTGGGTGGCTCAGTAGGTTAAGGATCCAACTCTTGGTTTTGGCTCAGATCATGGTATCAGGGTCATGAGATTGAGCCCCATGTCCAGCTCTGAGCTAAGTGGGGCATCTGATGGAAACTCCCTCTACCTCTCCTTCTACCCTTTTCTCTTAAATCAATCAATCAATCAATCAATCAGTCTTTAAAAAAACATCTGAAAGGCAAAAGCCTACGTCCTCTCCTTTCAACGTTGTGTTGCTCCAGGTGAGCGAATATTAGGTTTGGCAAGAACGCTTTCTCATACATGATTGTAGTTGTTGAGTTGGAATATGGAATATGGCTTCTCTTAATAATAACCTCCTGGGCACTGAGAGTGCTTAAGGGGATGTTGGTTATCCTCTGCCCGAGTTGCTGGGCAGGGGATTCTTGCATTTCAAGGGCTAGAGCCCATGTTTGTATGCCCAGGAGATAGCTAGAGGGGGGTGGGAGAGCTGTGTCTCCTTGTGAAGGAACCAATCAGAATGGTTACAAAGGTATATCAGTTTGTCAAAACTCATGGAAATGTACTTTTAAAACAGGAGTCTTTGACTGTATGTATGTATAGCACGATAAAGTTGATTTTTGTTTTAATTAGTGCCTGCAAATACTTAAAGCAGAAAAGGAGGCAGTGGAAATGATGTATACATATGCCATGAAGGAAATAGTATTGTAACAGATGTGACTGGAAAAGCAAAGAAAATATGCTTTATGATGCAATAACAATTCTTTTTAGGTAACAGAGAAACAAGCAATTATAATGCTGTCAAAGGATCTCAGATTTTTAAAATAATTTTAAGGGTTGATTAAAAAAAATAACGCAGTCAAGTACATGTATATTATCCAGGGTCAGCGGGGTGATCTCTTTAAACGCTTTGCTTCATTCGTGGGGTCATGGGAGTTTGTTTATGGTACAGGTCAGTGGAAAACTCTCTCAAGTGTTTTCTGGATCTTTGGGGAACTGCTTATCAATGAAGCTGTTTTCTTTCAGAGCCGGTTCATTTATATAGGGAACTTTGCGAGATCAGCTCTGAAGTAGCTTGTTTGGCTAGAGAATGATTTGTCAGTCTCCGAGAAAACCAAAGTTGTTTGACTTTCCGGTTACCACCCTAAGCAGGTCAGTCAGAGCTGGGGCTGGTCTGTGGTGCTAGATTGAGAACCAATGAAGTGGGGCAGGCGTGTGCGGGGTGGCCAGGGGTGTGTCACTGCTTCCAGTGAAATCTGTCACCAGCCCAATTGTGTCCCATCAAAAGGTCAGGCTACATTTGCTAGGCACTTTCTAAGCACTCAGGTAGAATGATGCACAGGAGACAGTTTTAGATAACACTTTCTTCTGTATCCCTTTCCATTTTTTTGTTTTGTTTTGTTTTGTTTTCTAACTTAAATGAGCTAAGAAAACAAACATACTCTGAAATGTGGGGAAACAGGAACTTTGATACGTGTTGTGGGGAGTGTACATTGTTACAGACTTTACAGACGGCCCTCAGTGATATCCAACAAATTATAAAGTGGCTATCCTTGATCCAGAAATTTAACTTCTAGGAATTAATTCTGGCCCAGTTGTGGCCCAGTTTGTAATAACAAAAATTGGGAATAATCTAAATGTTTATTATCAGGGGACTGTTTGTATACACATCAGACATAAAATAGGATATCACATAGGCTTAAAAAATAGGGAAATTCAGGGGCTCCGGGGTGGCCCAGTCATTAAGCATCTACCTTCAGCTTAGGTCATGATCACAGGGTCCTGGGAATGAGTCTCTCATCAGGCTCCTTACTAAGTGGGGAGTCTGCTTCTCCCTCTCCCACTCCCCCTGCTTGTGTTCTCTCTCTGTCAAATAAAGAAATAAAATCCTTAGGAAATTAATTATATGATGGTATAGAGTCCTCTCCAAAGATACTTATAAGTACAGGATATGTATATTGCAAGTTACTTGTGTTGAAAGAAAGAAAGGAAGGAAGGAAGGAAGGAAGGAATGAGCAGGGCACGTGGGTGGCTCATTTGGTTAGGGGTGTGACTCTTTTTTTTTTTTTTATTTTTATTTTATTTTTTTTTTTTTTATTTGTTTATTTGACAGACAGAGATTACAAGTAGACAGAGAGGCAGGCAGAGAGAGAGAGAGGGAAGCAGGCTCCCTGCTGAGCAGAGAGCCCGATGCGGGACTCGATCCCAGGACCCTGGGATCATGACCTGAGCCGAAGGCAGCGGCTTAACCCACTGAGCCACCCAGGCACCCTTTTTTTAAAGATTTTATTTTATTTATTTGTCATAGAGAGAGAAGCGAGAGCAAGCACAGGCAGACAGAGTGGCAGGAAGAGGCAGAGGGAGAAGCAGGCTCCCTGCCAAGCAAGGAGCCCGATGTGGGACTCGATCCCAGGACGCTGGGATCATGACCTGAGCCGAAGGTAGCGGCTTAACCAACTGAGCCACCCAGGTGTCCCAGGGGTGTGACTCTTGATCTCAGGGTCCTGAGTTCAAGTTCTGTGTTGGGTTGTATGCTGGAGCCTACTTAAAAAAAAAAAAAAGAAGAGAGAGAGAGAAGCGTATATGTATTTGAAAATGTTTAATTTATCTCTGGAAATACAAGGAATTTGTATTGTCAGTTACCCATGGAGAGGATAACTGGGTAGGTGAGAATAAGGATGGGGAAATGCCTTGGAACCTTTTGATTTTTTTTTTTTTAAAGATTTATGTATTTTCATTTAGAGGGAGAGCAAACAGCAGGAGGGGCAGAGGCTGAGAAAGAATCTCAAAGGGGAGGGGCAGAGGGAGAGAGAATTTCTTTTTTTTAAAGATTTTATTTATTTATTAATTTGTCAGAGAGACAGAGAGCACACAAGCAAGCAGAGTGGCCGGCAGAGGCAGAGAGAGAAGCAGGCTCTCTGCCAAGCAAGGAGCCTGATTCCAGACTTGATCCCAGGACTCCGGGATCATGACCTGAGCTTAAGGCATTGGCTTAACCGACTGAGCCACCCAGGTGTCCTGGGAGAGAGAATTTCAAGCAGACTTTATGCAGAGCTGGAAGCCTGGTGTGGGGCTTAATCCCATGACCCTGAGATCATGACCTGAGCCAAAACCAAGAGTCAGACGCTCAACCGCTTATGCCACCCAGGAGGCCCTGTAGAACCTTTTGAATTTTTAAGCAACTCAGCATTTTTTATTTTAATTTTTTAAAAAGATTATTTATGTATTTATTTATTTGAGAGAGAGTGCAAGCACAGGAGAGCACAAACAGTGGAGAGGGAGAAGCAGGCTGCCCATCCAGTAGGGAGCCGGATGCGGGACTCGATCCTAGAACACTGGGATCATGACCCAAGCTGAAGGCAGCTGCTTAATGGAATGAGCCACCGAGGCACCCCTTAACCATTTTTTTTCCCCCTTAACCATTTTTTAAATAGTCACTTCTATGCTTCTTTATTAGCCCATTAAATCATAAAATACTTTTAAAATATAAGGAGGTTAAGGTTAAGTTTTATTCAAT
This sequence comes from Mustela nigripes, assembly GCF_022355385.1. Classification (NCBI taxonomy): domain Eukaryota; kingdom Metazoa; phylum Chordata; class Mammalia; order Carnivora; family Mustelidae; genus Mustela; species Mustela nigripes. The sequence continues at coordinate 117,648,257 of NC_081557.1, read as the reverse complement.
TTTACTCTTTACCATCTTAGCCATTTTTAAGTGTATAGTTCAATAGTGTTAAATATATTCATATCAGGGGCGTCTGGGTGGCTCAGTGGGTGAAAGCCTCTGCCTTTGGCTCAGGTCATGATCCCAGAGTCCTGCTCAGCAGGGAGCCTGCTTCCCTTCCTCTCTCTCTGCCTGCCTCTCTGCCTACTTGTGATCTCTGTCTGTCAAATAAATAATAAATAAATAAATAAATATTTTAAAGATTTTATGTATATAATATATATATAAATAAAGTATAATAAGTAATATATAGTATAATAAATAAATAAAATAATATAATATATATTTTCATATCATTGTGAAACAGGTTTCCAGAACTTTTCATTTTGCAAAACTGAAACTCTGTACCAATCAAACAATAGCTATTTCCTCCTCCCCAACCCGTGGTAACTGCCATTTTAATTTCTGTCTGTGTGAATTTGACTACTTAGGTACCTCAGGTAGGTGGAATTGTATAGTAGTTATCTTTTTGTGACCGGCTTATTTCACTTAGTATAATGTTCTCAAGGTTCATCCATATGAACCTTGAGGTAATATGTCATATGACTTCCTTCCTTTCTAACACTGAGTAATATTCCATTGTATGTATATATCATATTTTTAAAATCCATGCATCCATCATGAATAGTTGAGTTGTTTCCACCTCTTGTGAATAATGTTGCTGAGAAAATTGGTGTGCAAAGGGAACCTTTTGAATTTTGAACCGTATGAATATATTACCAATTAAAAAAAACATATTGAACCAATTAAGTTATTAAAGAGACATACAGCACTCATGAAGTAACTTCCTGAGATTCTCCCTCCCTCTTTTTGCTTAGAACAGGGTTCTATATTTAGAGTTACGGATGCACAGGAAAAGTACTTTGTAGTATAAATTGTTGTTTATTGAATTTAGCTTTTGGTTTTTGCTTATTTAACAGGAGATTGCTTTACCAAGGGGACAAAAAACCCTTATCCTGTGCTCAGTAATGTCTGTGGGTAGCACATCTCAGCAATTGTCAAATTGCTGGCGTTGGGGGCACAGACACAGGTGCCCTTTCCTAGTGTGGCTGCTGTCCCTCAGGTTATACTGGGGCTGGAACCAGAAAAAAAGGCAGTGAAAGGATGACGTTAGAAAAACAGATTATCTTCCGCCAAGGCAAAGTAAGTCTTTTAACCAATTTTTTTCAGCCTGTCCTTTTTTTGTTGTTGTTTTGTTTTTTAAGTTTTTATTTGTTTATTTGAGAAGAGAGAGTGCGAGCAGGAGCAGGGGGAGAGGGAGAAGCAGGCTCTCTCCACTGAGCAAGGAGCCCCATGTGGAGCTTAGTGTGGGGCTGAATCCTGGGAGGATGAGATCTGGACCTGAGCCAAAGGCGGCCCTTTATCCACTGAGCCCCCCAGGAGCCCCTCAGCCTGTCCTTTTAAGGCAATTGAGTTGTACCGAATTTAGAGCTGAAGCCTGTTGCAAATATTGCTGCTTTTGTTTGCATACGAAAGAGGAAGGACTGCGGGTTTTTCCATTGCCTTGCTCTAGAGCAATTCTTGGAGGCCCCTGGATGCTGCTGCTTTAAGAACTTGAAGGACAAGGGGAGTTAGAGAGGAGAAGGGAGTTGGGGGAAATTGGAAGGGGAGGTGAACCATGAGAGACTATGGAGTCTGAAAAACAATCTGAGGGGTTTGAAGTTGGGGGGGGGGGGGGGGGAGAGTTTGGAGGAACCAGGGGGGGGGAATTAGAGAGGGCATGGATTGCATGGAACACTGGGTGTGGTGCAAAAATAATGAATACTGTTATGCTGAAAAAAAAAATTAAAAAAAAAAAAGAACTTGAAGGAGCCTTTTTGCCATCTGAAAGTATTTGTCCGCTGGTGACTTTTTTGATCTGCACATCCTGAATAAGGTGCAGGTGACAAAGCCCTCTCATGGTTTGGGAATAGGTATTCCATTCTACTGACTTTCTATGGTTGATGATTTGGTCTCATGTAGCACAGTCCCTGAAGGATAATTTTTTTTTTTTTAAGATTATTTATTTATTTGACAGAGATCACAAGTAGGCAGAGAGGCAGGCAGAGAGAGGAAGGGAAGCAGGCTCCCAGCTGAGCAGAGAGCCCGACGCGGGGCTCGATCCCAGAACCCTGAGATCATGACCTGAGCCGAAGGCAGAGGCTTAACCCACTGAGCCACCCAGGCGCCCCCCTGAAGGATAATTTAAACATTTTATTGGCTATCTGTAGAGCTATTTCTTTGTCTCCTTCTAAAAAACGTAGGAATGATAATATGGGTGGGATTATAATAGGAGTAACTTCTGATCTGTTTTAGTTTGCACAAGATATATTTACAAGTTTGGATACATTCGTGTTGGGAAACTAGCTAACAACTTTTTAGGGACATGAGCTTCTATCTTGTGCTATATATGTGCCTGTATCTTGCTCTCTGTAATGTAATTTATATATAGTAAGTTAGATCCTTTATCAAGGGTCAATGGGGAAGTTGTCAGGTGATAGGGACTTTTAAGTCCTTCTGGAGAGGCAGATATGATCTCCATTTTGCCGAAGACGTAACTGAGCCTCAGAAAGATTAAGTAGTCTGCCCAAGTTGTCAGTAAGCAACAGCTCTGGCTTAGAACTCAGGTTAAGTTCAATTTCCAGGACTTCCATGCTTTTCTTTCATTTACCTCCTTTTGCCTTTGCCAAGCTTAAGATGAGGATGCTTATCCCTTTAGGACCATAAGGTGCAGGGTGTTTGAAAGATTCAAACTTTAGGATTTTTTTTTTAAGATTTTATTTATTTATTTGACAGACAGAGATCACAAGTAGGCAGAGAGGCAGGCAGAGAGAGAGGGAAGCAGGCTCCCCGCTGAGCAGAGATTCCGATGTGGGGCTCCATCCTAGGACCTCGAGATCATGACCTGAGCCGAAGGCAGAGGCTTAAACCCACTAAACCACCCAGGTGCCCCAAGGATTTTTTTTTTTTTTTTTAAGATTTTATTTACTTGAGAGAGAGCATGGGGCAGAGGCAGAAGGAGAGGGAGAAGCGTACAGCCTGGTGAGCAAGGGGCCTGCTGCTGGCTCCATCCCAGGACCCTGGGATCATGACCTGAGCCTAGGGCAGATGCTTAATGTCTGAGCCACCCAGGTGCCCCTTAAGCTTTAGGATTTTCTATTACTTGGTCTCCACCCGCTCCTTCTCCCCAGTGGAGTTTTCCCTCTGTGTTCCTACTTCCCACCAATGCTTCTTCGGGTGCCCTATTCTCTCTAGTGGTCTTCCATCTCATTCTGATTTTGCCCTCCCTGTACTCCCTGAGTAGGACATTAGGAATCCCTGCCTTGCTTCAGCTTCCTTTTCAGCCTCCGGATTCTGCTGTGCAGAGAATTAAAGAGAGGCTTCCCAGAATTCAGACCCTCCAAGCTAGAGGATTCTTTCATTCTGGGGGGATTGCTGGCTGCAAAAGAAGGGCGAAACCATATGGCTCTATCAAAAAATCCTTTTCCTCTGAAAATCCTTTCCTCTGAAAATTCATATGTATCTGAGGTAGGAGCCGAGAAAGGAGGGGAGAAAAGCATTGTAGTAATTATGGTTTTAATGAAGATGAGAATAGGGGTGTGGATGTGTGTAATGAGGATAGTGACTGAGCCCCATGGAGTTGAGCTGAGCTGAATACAGAAGCCATGGATGGAAGCTTTCTTGTTTCTGGCAGGGGGCCTATGGTTTTATCTATTACTGCTCTGTAATCAGAATTGAGCCAGGATATTCAAACCTCTTATCTGAATGAAGGGAATTTGGTTTTCTGGCCTTCAGCATTTTGCAGAAGTCTCCAGACTGACTTCATGGCTCTAAGTATCTTTTTTTCCACCAAAGGAGGAATATAATCGAGACAGGTAAGCCGTTCCATACCTTTAAAATCATGGAAAAGCCTCTGCAAGTGGAACATGAGGCTGTCTTTCATCTGCCTGCATCGAGTAGTCACAGATGTGCTTTGTTTCGGGAGGATGAGAAATGAAGGCGAAACCACCACAGTTTGGTAGATTATTTAAACCAGAGGCTTTGGGATTCCCTCATTGCAGATCTTCAAATGGAATTTGATTGCTAAATTACTTTTGTAGCCTTCCTTTTTCCCTTCCGGTTTAAAGCTCCATTTTTACTTCTAGAAATCCAGTCAAACTTTATCACCTCTATTCAGAATTGATCAATAGCAACTGGTGAGCAGGTTAATTATAATCGCAGAATAAACGCCGAAGTCTCAAAGTTCACCACTTCTGCAGTGTTTCCAAACCCCTCGGGGACCGTGCCAAGAGACTCTCATTGACCCATTCAGAGCAGGTGTGGGAGTTTGAACCAGGGGCAGACAATCGGATCTGATTCAAGACAGCTCACTTTGGTTTCTTATCTGCAGCTTTTCCTATCTTACGATGTCTGTCATTTCAGATAAAAAAAGTTCAGTCAATTGAGCTGGGAAATGGCAAGTTACGTGTTCTTCTGATAAAAGTTTTCAAGTTGTTGTTTTATCAGATTGGGTTGAAATTGTATGTTTCTGTCAAGGTCTGCAATGACCTTTTCAGATATTTTATCAGGTATTAGGTGGGGAGATCTTTTTTTTTTTTTTCATTCTCTCTTCGACCTAGCAAAGAATGACCTGACTTCCAAGATCATAAATCAAACCAGGTAAAGAGAGGCAATAATACAAGTTACCCCTTGAAATTGACTAGGTGGGGGGAAAACAAACAACAAATAAAACCTTTCCCTAGCCCATAGAAAGAACTTAACTTGACCCTAAATAAAGAATGTGGTTCTCATAGAGTACACACTTAATAGGAAAATACTGCTTATTTGAAAAAAGAAAATGTTTTCCAGGTCAAAGATGGCTTCAGAAAAGCAAATAGTATTTTTTTTTTTCAAATAGTATCAGTAACACTTAATTATCCTTCTTTTATTAAACTCCACGTATGTTTAATATGGAAAAAATAAAACTCATATACACCAGTACACAAATAGTTGGTAATCTTACCACCAAAGATAACCACGGTTAGGCATTAATCCTTGACTTCTTGGTTACCATACATATAGAGGCATGCATATATGTATGTATTTAAACAGTCGTAAAAGATTGTTTAGTTATTTCAGCACCGAAGAAAGTTTTTAAAGATCAGTGGCCCAGGCTGGCTCCTGAAGTTAGATCCCTTAAGTAGAGCAATGATGGGGAATTGGCAGGAGGAACTGCCCATAAAAAATAGCCAATCAGATGGGAGAGTTGTATATAAAAACACAGTTTTCCTGCCTTTCAGTTTATTGTGTATATAGCCTATTTAAGGCTAGAACATATGTGCGTTTGACGTGGTTCCCCCTCAAAGTGAGGCAGCCAGTTGCAGGGTATGTTGGTTTGTGAGCCCTGAGCAGTAGCTTTCAGCCCACTTTTCAGAAAGGGAAGTCAATGAGGTGAAGGACCCTGTGCTCTCCTTTTCCTGCTGCATGACTTTGGACACCTTAGCCTGCCTCTCTTGGGTCCAGGGCAAGCATTTGTAAGGTTCAGATGCCCATCCAGGAGCAGAAATGGTAAGAAGGGGAAGGGCTGCTCCCTATAAGGCCCTTTGGGGTATTTAAAATCCAGGGTATTATACATCTTCCAGGATAATAGTTCATGTTGGCTTTGTCTTCCCTCATACCAAAGCTATCATAGTAACTTATAACCTTTCTGGGCTTGCCTGAGTATCAGACTCAAATTTGTGCAGTCTCTGTAATGTTGGTTTCCATGGCCACCTGCCTCATTTGAAGCAATGGTGTCTGTGAGATTCGGGGTTTGATGGGCAGTTTTATTTTTTATTAGACATAATAAATTACTTAGCTCCTAATATGTAAGAACAACTTTTGGAACCCTTGGGTTGTGTTACCTCAGAGCTGGTCTCAGTTTATTGTTCCTTTGGTTTTGCTTTTCTGTTATTACCAAATCCATTTGGTGTCTGAGTTTCTAGGAGCCCATGGAGCTCCATTCCAAACACCAGACCCAGACACACCACTTGTTTTGTCAGTCAACCAGCCAACAGGTATTTTTGCCTGCCTCCTGTGAGCTGTGTACTTATTAGGCTTTGGAGATCAAAAATGAACAAGATGGCCTCTCTATCCCAGCAGCTTACAGCGTGGGAGGGGAGATAAAAAGTGAATGTGCCCTCTTGGTGCTGGCAGGGTAAATCTGGGTTCCACGGGAGCCCTTAGCATACTTACACCGGCCTGCCACCCCAGACCAGGCTTCCTGGTGGAGGAAATTCCTATGTTGTGTCCACAAGGTGATGCCTGCCTCCCCGCTGTATTTTCACACCCATTTTCCCCAGTCAGAGAAAGAACTTGGATGGAAAGGAGGCCGCATGCTAGAAGGATATTTGGGAGGAGTTAGCGTATGTGTGTTAGCAGTAAGGCACCACATGGCTGTGTGGTTTGCCTCTAGGCTGAGGTGGAAAGAAGATGCAAAATTCTAGGCCAACCCTAGTTCCCACACCAGATCTCTGCCCTAGGAAGAAGAGAGACCTGGTTAATCCAGGAGGTGGGGTCCTACCCTGTTTTGTAATCCCACCTGCTTCTGGCACTGCCTCTCAAGGTGAGGTGGGTGCGGGGAGTGGCCTCGATGAGGAATATAGATAATTACGGGGGGAATTATGGGGGGAAAATACTGTTTATGCAGGTGTGCATCCCTAGACCCAGAAGATGGATTAGCCAGAGCATCTACCTCCCAGGAAGTTTAGAGGTGAAAATAAAGATTTTAAGGTCAATACTCTTCATTCCCTAGCTTCAACAAATAGCAACTCATGACAAGCTGTTTTCATCTATATGCTCCCTTCTGCCATACTATGTTATTTTGAAGGAAATTCCAGAGAACTTATCATTTCATCTATAAATATTTCTGTATGAAAAGATACAAGGACACTTAAAAATATATATAGCTTCAATGCCAATGTCACTCTGTTATGAATTATCACTCCTTAATATCATGAAATGTCCTCGGTGTTCAGATTTTCTACTTGTCTAATTTTCTTAGATTGTTTGTCTAAACCAGGTCCATATTTTGCCTCTGTAAAGTCATATTTGCCTTTGTTAACGTGTCTCTCAATTTTTTTTTTTAATCTATAGGTTCCCTTTTTACCCTTCTTTTTTTGTTGCAATATATTTGCTAAAGATAAACTAGGCTTCTCCTGTAGACTTTTCCTATCCTTCAGCCTAGATTCTGTTGATTGCATTTCCTGCATGATATTTAACATGTTCTTCTGCCCTATTTTTTTTTTTAGATGTAAATCTATATTTGGAAAGATAGAATTAATCACATTGAGCAGTCAATGATGGACGTTGCCCAAATCTATTATTCCATTAGGGGTTGCAAATGGTGATATTCTAATGATCTCATTTATTAGCTGAAATATATCCATAACAGTAAAAAATGCTTCAGTTACCAAATATTTGGTTACCCTGAGATACAGTTTGTAAAGGAAAGGCAAGGTGAATGCTTGCTGCCTTCACCTTACTTTCCAAAATAATGAATTCGTTCCCTGACATCCTTCAAATATTACCAATGACATTTTTTTTAGTATTGTTAAGAACTCAGAGATTTAAACATATATGATATGTTATAATCCATGTAGCTATTATCCTGTTTGAAGCTCAGATTGTTCTGTCTTTGCCAGTAGGAACCTGTCCAAGTTGGCTCCTGTATTCTTTTGACAAAATCTAAGTCTGATCCTTTCCGGCTTTCCACATGACAAAATATTCCAAGCTCTTCTCTTAGCATCTTCTCCTCCCAGAAGCTAACTCTGCTAGCTGTGCTTTTTGCTCTTGGGTTAGTCATTCCATGTGGAGTGAGGGAAAACTTCCCCATCCCACCCAAAGATAAGATAAAAGACTGCATGTGACGATACCACACTTCCCATTGAAATTTAGGACTCAAATGCTTTTACTTTCCTTTATGCATCTTTTTCTTTTTAACTGTGCTAAGATGTACACAACAGAAGATTAACCAAATAACTATTTTAAGTGTACAGCTCAATGGCATTGAGTGTGTCCGAATTATTGTACAACCATCACCCACCATTCCTCTCCAGAACTTCTTCCCCATCTGAAACTGGGTATCCATTCCCCCTCTCCCTAGCCCCTGTCAGCTACCCTTCTCTTCTCTGTCTCCATGAATTTGATACTATTTATTTCACGTAAGTGAAGTCATACAGTGTCTGTCCTTTTGTGTCTGGATTATTTCATTTAGCATAGTGTTCTCCACGTTCATCCGTGTTGTGGAGTGTGCCAGAATGTTCTTCCTGTAAAGGCTGAATAATATCCCATTGTATGTGTAGACCACATTTTGTTGATCCATTGTTGATCCATTTTGTTGATCTTCATTCTGATGGACCCTTGGGTTGCTTCTGCCTTTTGGCAATTGTAAACAAGGCTACTGTGAACAGGGGTCTCCTCAAAATCTGTTTGAGCCCCTGCTTTTTGTTCTTTGGGGCATATACCTGCAAGTGGAAGTAGAACTGGATCATATGGTAATTCTGTGTGGTTTTGAGGAACCACTTTACTGTTTTCCGTGGAAGCTGCACTTTTTTACATCTTTCATGCATCTTTGCAGCTATAAATCTTTCATCCACACCCAAAATTACATTCTCAACAGCCCCATCATAATTTCACATTTGCTATATGCCATAACATCCATAGAGTCTCCAAGAAACAACATCAACACTTTGACGAACAGTCTGTTCCTGAAACCAGTTTTGTGTGTTTGTTTTGGTCATTCCTTGCCTTTTGATTTTGGGGTTACTGCCAATGTTTCCGGCTCTTGGCTTTGTACCCCTCTTCTACGACATGAGCTGGGCTACTCCTAGTGGACAACCCCTGCCTCTTGCCTCGTGATGTGGTGCTCCCCCTCTGACGGCCACATTGGGCATTTTGGATGTTATCACCCGCTTCTCAAAACTTTTCCCAGCACACCAGCAGCCTTGTTCCATTTCAGGGATTGACAAAATTGACATGGCTGGGGACAGATATGCAGGGCCTTGAAATTGGGCAGAGGAGTTTGGGGCTTTATGAATAAAGGGCAAACATATTGAATCAGTAAATTGGGAATATGTACACCCAGAGAGGTAGGGGTGTGTGTGTGTGTGTGTGTGTGTGTGTGTTTTGGCTGCCTGGCATGGAGACAGAAAGCAGTGGCTCAGCGATAGGCTGTCAGAAGTATTTTCTAGTCTGGAGAATGAGTAAATAAAGTAAAAGGCATGGAAGGAAAGGCAAGAGAAAATCACCAGGACAGATTGGCCAAAGAAGGGCATGGGTGAAAACCATGGTCATTACCTTTCTTTTGAGTCTCTACAGCCTTCATTTGAGGACAAAGTGGTGTGGGAGGTATGTGGATGACTACTTTCATATACCTCTCATTCCCCCAGTTTACACAGGCCCAGAGGTGGTCATTCTGAAGCTGCCCACCAGGAAATTGCATTCAATTTGCTTCATTTTTTTTTTTGGATTTTCAGCTGTTCTTCCATGTTGTCATGGAGAGTGAGTCCTATTGTATAGCTCTCCTGCTTACCTGATAATCTCCTGGTGGCAGCGGAGGTGGGAAGGAGGGGACACACAGTAGCAAATGGGACACAAGATCAAGGCAGGAACCCAGGGTTGGAGGCCTCACATCACCGTCCACTCACGTGGACCAAACCAAGTCATTTCTTCATTCTGTGGGATTCCACTTCCTGTCAGGAGCTCATAACCAACCCCCCCTTTTTTCCTTTTGGTCCACTACCTTAATTTCCTGGATTGAAAGAATCTGGAGTAACTTTTGAATATGGAATGAGTAAATTGGAAAGTCATTTACTTACCCCACATTCCCTCCATGGCCTAGGGATTAGGGAATTTGATTAATCACTTTCCCCTTCTGCCTGGCAGCCTCTGACTGCTGGGTCAGCCTGGAAAATAAATGGCACTTCTAGGAAGGGCACCAGGCAGGAACTGGGAGTCTCTTATTTGACTGCTTTCCTATGGAGGGAAGAGCACATTCTGTATTTCTGGAAAGTCCCTTGGGTTTTACCGTTTAGGCTCAGTGGGTCTTGGTCTTTGACAGGAAGGCCAGGGTAACTGGAGCTTCCGAATCTAGCTCTTGACTCCAGAGGGGAGAGTTGCTGCTGTCTGTTATGGTGGTGAGGAGCGTGGACCCTGGAACCCTGCACACTGAGTACCTCCTGATTATTACCCAGCACCTTGGCAAACTATCTAATATCTGATAGTCTCAGTTTTTTTCTTAATACCTTGATAATTCCATAATGGCCTTTTTATGCAGATAGCTTTTTTCCTCTTGTTCTCGCTCACTTGACTGTAGAAGAATTGGAAACAGACAAGGAAGAATCAAAGAATACACGATCACACTGCCTCTTGGTATCAAAGAGGGCGCAGAAGGTGGATCTTGTGAAAGCAGGAAAGTTGGAAATGGGATCTTTCATTGGAATCTCTGCGGTGGGCTTATCTCTGCAGGCAGCCTTTGACATAACTCCAGGCAGAACTCCTGAGAATCAAACAGGGCCAATGTTCTCACTGTATCTTAAGGTGCTATCTTTTTCTTGTAGTTCCAGTAGACTGGAAGTGTTTTCAGGGTATACCTCATTCATTTTGGGGTTCGAGATATGCTTACATGGTAAATACTAAATAGATGTTCATTATCTGAAAAGATAAGGCCTGGAGTTCATACTAAAGTATATGTATATGGGTCCTTGGGCTCCTGTACTCATACCTGCGGTCTGGCCCGGCGGTCTGGCCCTGCTGAGACATTGAGGGGGAGGAGAGGATGCATCCTTGTAAGAGGACGAACCAAGAGGCAGAAGTCGAGCGATGACTGTGTCCCCATCCATGACTGGTTGTACAGGGAGAGGGACCCAGCATGGGTTGGGGGGAGAAATGAGGAGATTGAGGGGTTGTAAGAATCTCGAAAAGGCAGCCCAAACTTAGAAGGCAGGAGGAGAGAGAAGAGCATGGAAGACCCCAGGGGTCTTCTCAAAGGTGACGACAAGGAAAGAGGCAGCTAAGGGTGAGGGACATGCAGGTGAAGTTTCCAGGGCACAGGTGGCATGGGCTTGAGTCTGTAGGCTCATCACCCTGATAGAAGCCTTGGGAACAGGAGAGAGCCCCTGGTGTATGGGGGAGAGTGATAGGGGCAGAGGAACTCTGCAGAGCTGGCCTCTGCTGAAGGTGGAGGGGTGGGTGTGGGGCAGTCCAGGTAATAGAAGCTGGGTAAGAGGAGCCAGGAGAAGAAGCTAAAAAAAATGGTTAGGTGCCCTCCAAGTTCTACCTTGTGAAAATCACCTGGGCTCATTCCATGATCCTATGGCGCTCTGCTGGGCCCTGATGACACACCCTTGGGCTTCCTAAGCACCACACACAAAGTCTTCACATCCTATCAATGTTCTGGCCTCAGAGCCAGATCGATTATAATCTTTCCCTACTAGTTTACAGAAATTTGTGGAATTTTGCTCATCGAGTTTGTCCTTTCCTACCTATGGAGTGCCCAAATCCACTGTTTTCCTTCCTCCACACTTTGAACAGATTCCCAAGATCCATCTTAGAGAGCCTCTTGAGGCACCAGGGAGAGTTTTGTGTATGCGAGTTACTGCCTCTCAACCTCATCATAACAGACAGGCTCAGGAACTCCAAGAGTCTCTGTAGAAACAAACTCTCCCGTCAGACTCTGTTTAAAGGGTGTAAGTGCCTTTTGATTTGGGTAGGAGGCTGGTCTCCCCCTGCCTGAAGTGCTTCACAGAGGTGACAAGACACTCTCCTTCAGGGAATGTTGATATTAAGTTTCCTGCCCTGTGTAAACACAGCTCCAGGAATGGCATTAATAAAGGGGACCCTTTCCCCAGGGCTAGGCAGAAGGGGCCGTCAGGGGGAGAAGGACAAAGAAGACGGATCTGCTGGGGAGGGGAGAGCTGGCCATCTCACCAGCTGTTCATGGTGAAGGCAGAGCGCATTAGCCAGACTTTCTTCCATCATTTTCAAAACTTTTGCTTCTGTTCCTTGTTGGGACCTCCAACTTTTTACTATCAGGCAGCTGATAGTCGGAGGCGCAGAAGAATCTCATGGTTGAGGTCTGGAGTCAGCACCTGATTTATACTTCTAGCTCTTCTTGTGGTGTTCCCCAGTTACCATGTGCACATGATTGACTAGAGCCTACTTCATAACATTAGTGTGAGTAATAGGAAATAATGTTCATCAACCATTGTATTTGACATGCTGGGAGTATCTTTAAATATTAGCCATTAGTCCCCTGTTGATAAATGTTCGCTATTACCATTAAAGGGATCAAATAGGATCTGTTTGGTCCCACTAATAAAGGGTTAGCTTGCACAGGGTTAGGTTGCTACCAAGTTGAATTGAATGAGGGTTTTAGAATTTGCCCTCATTCCATTATCAATCTACATTTAAGGACAGAGACCCCACATCCAAGTTAGGTGTGTCTATAATTCCTTCCACGTAGGGGGGCATTTTACATAAACAGAGGCTAACTGGGGTTGTAGGTACCCAAAGAGTGACTTTTGTCATAACTTTGGAATATTTTAAAAATCTTTGTAAGGGGGTTGGAAGCAGTTGTCTGCCTCCAATGAGATCCAAACAAAATGAAAAAACGAAACAAAACAAAACAAAACAACAACAACATTGAGTTGTGCTCAGAAATAAAAGGTTGTGTGTGGCTATAGCCACGGAGGGGAGTGTGTGTCCTCTGGGAAAGCCGTCATGGGGTCTGTCTCTGGGAATCTCCAAGAATAAGTGAGACTCCCCCCCTTCCACCGTGAACTGCCTCCTGGAGTCTCTTCTAGGGTCTGAATCAGATAGTATTATGGTTAATGTGACCATGGCGCTACTCTGTGTTTGCTGAGAAGCAGGGGGGCCAGTCGCTTGGATTGTGGATTTCTGCCAGGAAATGCATTGAACCCATGGGGGCTGCCAGACTGTGAGGGTTTGGAGAAAGATATGAAGAAAAGGAGGAGTTGCTTATTCTTCCATTTTGCAGTTGCTCTAATAACCCAGTGTATACCCCTGCCTGTGCATTTGTCTCTGACGGATACTATGGGCTGGAATCGGGACCTTGGTCTCTTTGTGCCTTTGCCTCTCCGAGAGGAGTGATGTGGACTTGGTGTCGCATCCTGCCTGTCTTCCTAGGAGTACTGGTGGAAGCTGCACACTGTCCAAATGGGCTTTCTGGGCTTCCAGTTCTTTGGCAAAAATGAATGAATGGAAACAGGAGGGTGAAGACTTGTGGGAGTGTTTTAATGACTCTGCTGAAAACAGAAGAAGGTGAAAAATAGGAACTAGTGAATTACTTGTGCTACAGTAATCAGGAGCAGGGCCTTTTGTCTGGCCCTCCGTTTTGGACTGAGGACAGCAACTGGTTAGAAGCACAGGCCGTGAAGAGGAGCATGGAGCCTGGGTCTGCACTCACAGCCATGCTCAGCCTGGCTAGTTGCCAGGCACTTCAGAGAGATTTGGTGGCAGCACTGAGGCCCGGCAGGCACTCTGAGAGCATACAGTGTCACTGCTCTCTTCTGTCATTGTTTCATTGTTTCATTATTCCCAATGCCTGTCCTGGGGGCAGGAGTTGCAGTATCCGTTAGCAGGGGAGGAGACTGAGGCTGCAGGATGCCCAAGGCCACAAAGGGGCTGAGGCTGGCGGCCCTTGGGGGCCCTCCGGGGCCACTGCCTATCCATTCCTGGTGGCGTTGGCCGCACTGATGGCGCACACCCTCCCATTTCAAGGAATTGTCCATGCTGAGGCCACCACAAGTGCTCCCAAGCCCCTCTAGCAGGGCTGAGCCACTTGGGTGGTCTTCCTTTCCTCAGGATCTCACTGCCACAGGATCTTCCTCTCATCCTGGCTTTTCTGTGGCTACTGCTGCCTCTGAGTTTCTTCCTGGAAGAGTTAGGGAGACCCTGCCATGAGGACTGTCTCTCCCCAGCGAGTTCCTCTTTTTTGTAAAGATGAATACATTACTGACTAAAAAGAGTGAGACACAGTAGCCAAAAGGTGGGAGCAACTCAGGTGTCCCTAGATGGGTAAATGGGTGAACAGAACGTGGTATAGACATACAGTGGAATATTTGTTCAGAAAGGAAGAGGATTCTGACATAGTCTACAACATAGGTGAACCGTGAGAACATTATGCCAAGTGAAATAATCCAGCCACAGAAAGACAAGTTCTGGGGCACCTGGGTGGCTCGGTTGGTTAAGTGTCTGATTCTTGATTTCGGCTCCAGTCATGATCCCAGGGTCATGAGATTGAGCCTCATGTCGAACTCCACTCTCAGCACCAAAGTCGGCGTGAGATTGTCTCCCTCTGCCCCTCCCCACCCCAGCTCACACACTCCCTCTTTCTAAAATAAGAAAAAAAAAAAAAAGACAAATTCCATATGATTCCACTTATATGAAGTGCCTAGAGTAGTCAAATTCGAAGAGACAAGATGTAGAATGGGGGCTACTGGGGCTACTAGAGGGAAGGGAGTTCTCTAATGGGTACAGTTTCAGTCTAGTAAGATTAAAGAGTTCTGGAGGTGGGTTGCACAGAAGTATGAATATACTTAACACTATTGAACTGTACACTTAAAAATGGTTAAGTGGTACTTCTACGTATGTTTTACTGTAATTGAAAATAAAAAATAAAGAGACAATGTGTAAGCTTAGCAAATAGAGAATAAACTGTAGAACTTCTCTCTTCTCAAGACCACATTCTGTGTCCTTCTCCAAAGGCGTGAGCAGTATGAATGTCTTAGTTTGTAGTCCTTCCTGAGTTTGCTGTATCATACTGCTGTTCCGTAGCAGCTTCACACTTTCCCCTAGATGTCTGCCAAGTAAGCGAAAGTTGTGAAAGGATGCATTGAACGACTAGGTCTTTGTCATCAAACATGCTTCCGGAGTGCTGGGACTCAGCCATGGTGTTTTGGATGGGAGGAAAAAAGGCCCAGAGCTGAGGTCTCCACAGCCTCCATGCAAGGAATCTCCACTTCTAGACTAGAGTACAAAAGGAGAGAGAAGATAAAACCTACCCAATAAACAAGGTGTGAAATATATCCTGATCTCTATGTGCTTATAATCTGGCTTAGGATCAAAATGTAGTTTGGTAGAAAAGAATAAAATAATGCTGAATGATCTAGACGATACTCCATGACAAGGATAAAATAGGTAATTCAGTATCAATGTGATTAATGGTCACGTAAGCCCATGGAAACCCTGGGTTAGTCTAGGAAGTCTAGTGAGTAGAAGAGAGCCAGTGATAGGACTTGAGAAGGATGTATTGTGAAAAAAGGAGTGGACACTTCATGTGAAAGAAGCTGAGGAAAGGCTTCCCAGGCCTCCCTGAACACCAATAAATCAGGTTAAAAAAAAAACAAACTGAATCCCCAAAAGTAAAAATTTCATCCCCAGTGAGAGTAGGAAACAACAACTACCCCATCTACAGAAATACTATCAAATACAATGGAAATTCAGACCCCTTTGAGGGGTCTTGTAAATTTCCCAGGTAAGAAATTTCCCAGGTAAGCGGGGTTGGAAGGAAAGAGCCAAAGTTTTCATTATCTGCAAATGAGAGAATGGTCAGCTTTGGTAAACAGATCTGCAAGATTGCTATGGAGAAAGCTATCAAAACTTTGATAAAGGATGTCAAAGAAGACATGACAGAATGGAAAAAGACACTTTGTTCTTGGATGGAAAATAGAGCAGTTTTCTTTCTTCCAAACGCCGCTAGCAAATCCAAGAATTTAATGCAGTCTCAGCAAACATCCCAACAGGATTTGATTTCTTTCTTTCTTTCTTTCCTTCCTTCCTTCTTTCTTTTTTTAATTTTATGTATTTATTTGAGAGAGAGCAATAGAGCAAGCAGGAGTAGGAGAAAGGGGCAGAGAGAGAAGCAGACTCCTCGAGTAGCAGGACACCCTACCAGGGCTTGATCCCAGGACCCCAAGATCACGACCTGAGATCATAACCTGAGCCTAATGCAGCTGCTTAACCAACTGAGCCACCCTGGTGCTCCCCAGCAGGATTTCTTAAATGCAGCCTGTCAAGCTGATTGTCAGATTTATATGGAAAAGTTAATGTACAAGAATAGGCAAAATAATTAAAAAAAAAAAAAGATTAGTTATTTATTTGACAGAGATCACAAGTAGGCAGAGAGACAGGCAGAGAGAGAGGAGAAAGCAGGTTCCCTGCTGAGCAGAGAGCCCAATGTGGGACTCAATCCCAGGACCCCGGGACCATGACCCGAGCTGAAGGCAGAGGCCCCAACCCACTGAGCTACCCAGATTGCCCCTAGCCAACATAATTTTTATAAAAAAGACAAGAAGCTAGAAGTTGCCTTATCAGAAATCAACAGGTGAATATATCCTGGGGCAGGAATTGATGCAGGGATGTTCATTACAGCCCTCTGTGTGCAATAGTGAAAAACTACCTGCTAAAATAGGCCAAGGCATAAGAAATGGGGAAGCTGTGGCATAAAAAGACGGCCATTGATCACTGGATCCTTTCAGATACCAAAAGTACAGTGAAACAACTGTGGGAAGTAGGGAATAGAATTTAAGCGGCATGTACCTTGTTTTGTTGTATTTTTTAAGTGAAGTCTACACCCAGCGTGGGGCTCTAACTCACAATCACAAGATTAAGAGTTGCATGCATCACTGACTGAGCCAGCCCTGTAAGCATCATTCACTTTAAAATGTAACTAATAAATCTTCTTAAAAGAGTGGGGTAGATCTGTTTGATATGGGAGGATGTCTAAATGTGCTTCCCTGAAGAAACTAAGCTGCAGAAGAGTTCTTATGGTATGATCTTATTTGTGTTTAGGCAAATAACACTGTTCTTCCCAGAAGTCCCTTCCTGGGGGAGGGTTTTATCCTCCACCTTGATCACACAAGCTTGCTTATGGTACCTGCTTTGATTAATGACATGGGACTAGAAGTCACTTGTACAGCATCCAAGCAGAGGTTTCAAAAGCCATCATGACATAACTTTTTTGCCCCCTGCCATGAGGCTGGCAAGACCCAGATAGAGGTTGGACCTTTAGCCTGGATCTCAGGGTGAAGCACACACATCTGATAGAACTTCAGCCAATTTGCAGCTGACCTGTCCTGTGGAACAGCAAAATGTAAATCTTTAATACAGTAAGCCAGTGAGATTTGCAGGGTAATTTGTTTTAGCATAACTCACCAGAAGCTGACAGATATGTTGTTAAACAGAACCAAAACCAAACATAAGTGTTTTGTAAATTTTAAAGATTTTATTTATTTACTTGACACAGAGAGAGAGAGAGAGAGAGAGAGCCAGCACAAGCATGGGGAGTGAGAGAGGGAGAAGCAGACTCTCCACTGAGCAGGGAGCCCAATGAGGGGTTTGATCCCAGGACCCTGGGATCATGACCTGAACCGAAGGCAGATGCTTAACAACTGAGCCCCCAGGCACCCTGTAAATGTATTTTTGAGCATGTCTATAGCATGTCTAATATATCCTAGAGAAACTTTTCTTAAGTATATAAACAGATATGAACAGGGATGCCTACTGCAGCATTTACTGCAACAAAAATTGAAATCAACCTGAATATACATCAATAAGGAAATGAAAAATTAAATGATGTTTAATGGAAACATTAGTGGAAAACTATAAAAGCAACTCAAAGTACCTCCCATGTTTATCAACATAATTAAAACTCAGAAACATAATAATAGGCAAAAATAAAACTTGCATGTTATTTCTATGAAGTTTAAAACACAAAAATATTACATATTGTTTAAAAATACATATATTGCAAGAATAAAAACATTCACATGAATCATAAACATGACATTCAAAATAGAGGTTATTTCCACTGAAGGAAGGAAGAGGCTGGGTTGGTGGGATGCACAGAGGAATGAACTGTATTTGCAATGTTTTTTGTTTTTTTCTTTAAAAATATCTGAAGCAAGTGTGGTAAAATATTAAGATTGACAAAGCTAGGTGGTGAGTTTAAGAGTTTTATTATTTTTTTCTGAGTTACTGACACACTTCATAATTTTTAAAAAGTGAATTTGTAAATGTGATGGACAAGTGTGAAGGCATTCAAGTAAACTTAAAAAACACAAAATCAGACTTACGATGTTCAGAGGTGCAGATAAATGTGTGTAAAAATACAAAAATGAATTGGAAGGATATAGTCTAAGTTTAAAATAGTGACTGGATAAGAGATGGGGACAATGCAATGGTAATTATTTTATTCTTGGTACTTTTATGTAATTTCTAAATTTCTAAAATACAAATTATAATTAATAAGATACAAAATGTCTGAAAAGATAGAAAAATTATTAGCCACCATTGCCTATAAGGGAGTGTGATATTGGAGTGCCTGGGTGGCTCAGTGGGTTAAAGCTTCTGCATTTGGCTCAGACCATGATCCCAGGGTCCTGGAATGGAGCCCACATCCAGCTCTCTGCTCAGCACGGAGCCTGCTTCCCCCTCTCTCTCTGTCTGCCTCTCTGCCTACTTGTGATCTCTCTGTCTGTCAAATAAATAAATAAAATCTTAAAAAAAAAAAAGGGGGGGTGTGTGCCTGGGTGGCTCAGTGGGTTAAGCCTCTGCCTTTGGCTCAGGTCATGATCTCAGGGTCCTGGGATCGAGCCCTGCATCGGGCTCTCTGCTCAGTGGGGAGCCTGCTTCCTCCGCCTTCTCTGTCTGCCTCTCTGCCTACTTCTGATCTCTGTCTGTCAAATAAATAAATAAAATCTTTAAAAAAAAAAAAAGGGAGTGTGATATTAGTAATGGGGAGACTTTTTATTTTTCATGTGACATCCTTCTGTACTGCTTCAATTTTCAAAGCAGTTAAACTTAAATTAAGGGGGAAGTTTTTTTAAATACATAAATGAGAAGGGTGACAATGTGCCAAATTGGATGATTTCAAAAGTAGGGAGCTGGAAATCATCTTTTCCAAATACTCCTCTTTTGAGTTGTGGAGACCAGAGCAAGAGAGGTAGAATTACTATTGGTAAGCATTTCCACCCCTGCGTGCTTGTGGAATTGGTTCTCACTGTTCCCAGCCTTTATATTTGGTAAATGTGATATTGAAGAAATGGACGGACCCCAGTCACATCACTGGTAAGTCCTGAGTGACGCTCCAGCAGCTATGCTCCTGCGCCCTCTAGTGGTTGGAGGACTTTCCTCAGGGCCATTAGGTGTGCGACTAACAGTATGCAGAGGGGAATTTGAGAAGAGTCTGGGACTTCGTTTCACCTCATTCGCTTTATTCTTCCGTTGTTTTATGTCAGACTTCCTCAAATAAAATTTTCTTTGAAGAAAGGGTTCCACAGCTCAAAAAAGCAACTGACAGAAAAATCACTGGAGCAGAGTAATTCATATATTTGATCTGACATTAATCTGGGTAATTTTCAAACTAGGAAGGACCTAGATTATCTGGTCTCACACCCTCATTTACAAAGCCGATCCTAGGCATAGACAGGTAAAATGAAGATAGCCCAGGCCCGTTGCTAGGGAGGCATAGTTTCCTAGCATGGCTGTACGGGGTCTTCATCCTGGTTTTCTGTTGTTTGTCTTAACTGAATTCAAAGCAGATCCCTCCTGATTCTCCTTCGACTCCACACTTCATGCAAAAAGCTTGTAGGAAAACTAGGTGGATTAGCAGAAGATGTAAAGTGGTGGTGACTAAATTGAACATTGGTTTGATCAAGTAATCCTCAAGAAACCCCCAGAGGGGAAAATAGCCCTCTGTATATGTTTCTACACCTTGGCTCCCCTCCCCTTCTAAAAGGCGTAAATCTCCCCTGAAATGCCTCCCTAGCATTCAGAGCAATAAAGAGGTCACATTATAACTCCATAAATCTCCCTGGCTGGCTGGCTGGCTGGCTGCTGCCATTCCAGGAGGCGAAGGGGAAGTTGTTTCCTCTTGACAGCCGCTGGGCTGGAAGGAAAAGCCTTTTCCCTCCAGACCCATTGTCTTGGTCCCTGAGGGAGCTCGTCTGGCAATTTGTTCAGTGTTTCCTTTTTATCCTGCCAGCGTATAACAAGCCGGAGAGGGGTTTCAGAGTCCAGGGCCCAGACTGGCCTGGTTTAAGTCTACTCAAATGGCCCTGAGAGAGGGTCTGGCCAAAGCCCCTGCTCAGTCTTCCTAATTATAATAAAAGGAACGAGGTCTAAATGGGTGGTGTACATGTGTATAATTGAGCTTTAGAAGCCAAGCCAGATCCAGTGGGGCCTGGAACCTGAGCCTGCCTGTGGAAGACTGTCTGGGGAACCCCTGAGACAGGAACCAGGGCACAGTGTGGGACGACAGTGGGTGGTGAGACTGAGAACCCACTTGGAAAATGGGAGGCTACCGCTTTTATGGGAAATCAGAAAATGGAAACTGGCCTAAATAGAACCTGCTCTACATTAAAAATAATGCTTCATGAAACAGTGGTGATATTATGGCATATTTATTTACTTAACAATTTTACATACAAAAGAATTATTTATTGCAAATAGAAAATAAATGAACATAGTTCAGTATTCAAAAGAGTCACAAGAATATAAGAATAAAAGCATCCCTAAGCCACCTGGAGGTTCCCCTTAAAGTATTATCAGGGAAGTATTATCAACATTATCAGTTTTTTTGTCTGTCCTTCTACAGGTATTATTATATATGCAAACAGTGTGTGTATAGACTCCTCTTTTGTAAGAGGGTATCATATGCACTGTTCTGTACCTCGCCTCTCATATTTCAAAGCATATTTTGGAAAAGATTCCATATTAATACATGACAGATCTTTATTCTTTATGGCTACATAGTGTACTTTGAGTAAAACAGTTCCATGTTGATTAACATATAAGTTGTTTCCCAATTCTCTGCTATTGCAAAAACAAAACAAAACAAAACCCACAATAGATATTCTCATATATGAGCCATTTTACACAAATGCAAGTGCATCTGTAGGATAAATTCGGAATGAATATCCATCTGAAAATGGAGTTTCTAGATCACTTGGCCCATGCTTTTGCTAAGATATTATCCAGTTGCTACTTCCTCTGTCCCCCAAAACCAGGCTATACTATGTCACACTCACCATCAATGCGGGGACTGCTTGTTTCCCTACAACCCCACTCCCAGGGCACATTTCAATGACTGACTGATGCAGGTTGGCAGGAGGCCTAGAGAGGGACATTGACGCACCCCAGGAACCTGGAGGATGCAGGACCAGTGTTGGCCAGGCAGCTTTTGATTAGCTCTTTATATACATCCCCACACTTCCTCGTCCTCCTTGGAAAGAGCCTTTCTCTTTCCTTCTGTGGGGTGGAATGAATAGCTGGTGCCGGACTGAACACTTGAGCCCAGAGGGGGCTGATCCTGTCCAGGAGAGGCACTTGAGCCCAACATAGAGAAGGCGTTTTGTCTTTGGAATGAGAGGATCCCAGGAAATTGAAGACATTAAGTAGACATCTCCAATCCTCCCATTCCTAGGCAGAGATGCTTTTTTAAAATTTAATTTAAATTTTTGTTATTCATTTTCTAGGCACTTTATGTTCTGTAAAGTTCACTCATTTAAAGTGTATTCTTTGGGGGGGGGGGGTGGGCTGCCTGGCTCAGTAGGTGGAGCCTGCGACTCTGTCTCTCTCCCTCTCTCTCTCTCTTTTAAAGGATTTTATTTATTTATTTAACAGAGAAAGACAGGGAGAGAGGGAACACAAGCAGGGGAGGGAGTAGGGAGAAGCAGGTTTCCCGCTGAGCAGGGAGCCCTATGTGGGGCTCGATTCCAGGACCCCAGGATCATGCCCTGAGCCAAGGGCAGATGCTTAATGGCTGAGCCACCTACGCACCCCTGAACATGGGACTCTCGATTGTGGGGTCATGAGTTCAAGCCCCATATTGGGCATGGAGCGTACTTAAAAAATAAAATGAAAAGTGTACTATGCAGGGGATTTTAGTATATTCAAGAGTTGTGCATTTATCTCCCAAGCAATTGTAGACCATTTTCAACAGTCCAAAGAGAACCTCGTACCTAGTAACAGTTACTGCCATTCCCTCTCCCCACTGCCCCTGGCAACCACTATCTATGTCCTGTGTGTGGATTTGCCCATTCTGGATATTTCGTAGAAATGGAACCACACACTCAGTGGTCTCTTGGTGTTATTGTTAACTGTCCATTTCCCCCCAGGCTCTGGATCTTTGCCCTGCTGTTCCTAGTGCCTCCTGTGCTCCTCCCTAGATACACAGATGCTTATTTATTAATTGCTTCATTAATGAATTTAAACTGTGTTATGGGAAGAGAAAATCTTATGTATTGTCATTTTAAAAATCAACTCAAATTTTCCTATTTTTTTTTCTTTTTACTGCATCTCAGTTTTCTTACTCACTTCCCTATCCATGGACCTTGGGGTTGTTACCAGTTTTGTGCCATGAACATCTTAAAAATAAACATTTCCCTCTGTCTTTTGTTGGGGGGTGCCTTTGGTGTGATCCAGGGTATTATTAGAACAGTTTCACGGAGTTCTTTTCTGTATCTACCCATCCATCTGTTATATAATTATATAGACACACATTATATACATATGAGAACCTCTGACCCTGTGTATTTACCTCAGTTGAGTTATTACGTGTGTCCAGGAGTACGGCCAGACTGTCAGGCAGAGCCTTAGATTTATAGCATTATTGCTGTCTTGTTAGAGACTTCAGGATGCTGGATTTTCTTGAAATCTGATCGGTCAATGTGCACTGGTTTCTGCTGTATGCCCAGTGCTGCAGATAGAGTGAATCAGCGTAAGAGTGGTGTGGTGCTGGGGAGGGCAAGGATCAGGTCACAGAATGTTCTGGAATCTCAATCTCACGTGAGTCACTCACCTTCTCTGGACCTTGGTTTTTTCCCTTGAATGTTCATGAAATCACCCAAACATCACTTCCAGTTTTTAAGACCCTGGGCCACCTGCCCTCCAGGAGACTTAGAGTTTAATGGAGATGAGTCAGCCCAAGGGGACCAATGATTAGGGGATGTTCAGAGCTAACCGATGGCCATAGCCAATGAAGAAGGGAAGGGAGGGTACAGTTTGGGCTCAGGACCCAGATTTCAAAAAGTGGCAGACGTTTTCAATTGCTGATGCCCACTCAGCCCACTCTTGGCTGAGCTGAGCCTAAGGCCAGACCCAGGGAGCTGAAGCAAACCAGAACCCTTGGAGCTGTGAGATATCAGCAGCCAACTAGGGAGCCCAGCATTTTGAGTATTTTACACACCTCTTTCCTTGCATTCTGCATGCACCCTTTGTGGGAGGCAGTAAATCAGCCCAGTGATAAGTCACTCGGTGACACTGGGGGGAAATGAGTGCAGGGACTACAGAGGGAATAAGTGAGATGGTCTCACAGCCAGCAATCTGCTGAGACGGGCCACACATCCTGATTTTAAATTTGTTGTCCCAACAACAACTCCTCTCCCTCAGAAGTGTCCCATTCTGGAGGACGAATGATGTGGCATCCTAGTCAGACCTGGCAGAAAAGAGGCAAGCCAGTGGTTCCAGATTTAAGAGGGTTGGTGTGTGGGGCGGGCATCAGGACTGGGTACCCACTGGACACAGCAGCCTGTGGAGACTCAGGCTCTTGCACGCTAACTGGTCTTAGCTCACACTCCATGGGCCTCTTCCCGAGGTCCCACAGGGAGGACTCTAGACTTCTCATCCATTGGATGGCAATGGGCAGGAAGCAGGGAGAGTGAAGCCCAGAGAGAGAAGCCCAGAGGAGACAACTGGGCAAAACAGTGTTAGAAGGACAAAGTAACAACATTAGGGAAAGTTTTACAAATAGGAATTACAACACAGTCTTTGAGTATTCTCTTCTTTGCTTTGTTCATTGGGCTCCTTTAAAGATGGTATCCCACCTCATGGATCACGGTGAGAAGGGACCATGGAGACCCTCTCCTGGGAGTGTATGAGGGTTTAATTTCCAGATCTGGCAAATGAAGTCATATGTCAGTCCCTAACACCATAGAGCTTTTTTTAAAAAAAGATTTTATTTATTTATTTGACAGACAGAGATCACAAGCAGGCAGAGAGAGAGAGAGAGAGAGAGAGAGAAGGAAGCAGGCTCCCCGCTGAGCAGAGAGCCTGATGCGGAGCTGGATCCCAGGACCCTGGGATCAGGGCTCGAGCCAAAGGCAGAGGCTTTAACCCACTGAGCCACCCAGGCGCCCCCACCATAGAACTTTCAATAGCAATGTGGCAGTCTCTGTCATGAATGGATTTAATTTTGAACAATGCCAAAGGCCCAGGACCCAGTCATCACTGAGGATCAACTTCAAATAGTACAACACCAAGAAATTTCTTCTGGGGCTGGAGAGTGACCCTGCACTTTGTGGGGAAATCTTTATGCTGTAATTCTAGTCTCACATATAGGGATTCTTGAAGGTCTCAAAATCTAATCACAAAAATGAAGGCTAGGGAGCATTTCCTAATTTGGTGTGCTGAAGAGCATTGAAACAGATGTGCCTTCAGATGCTTCTGTGATCAGATGAGTTGGGAAAACAGAGCACCTGGTCCTGGACTTTTTGAGCCCCTGCTGCTAGCATGTGATATTGTGACCTTTAACTTTCTTCCACATTCCGATTTTTGGACTGTTCATGTTGACACTGCTGCTGGGGGAAAGGATTGTGTCCCCAACAGGATGGTGAAGTCAGGAGCTGGAGCTCGTGGGATTCTGGGCCCACGGTTAAGAGACCAGTCAGTGAGTGTGGGTTTGCAATCCTAGCTGTGCTGTTGATTCAGCAGGATCTTCTCTGAGCCACGTTAACCACATTAACGTTCTTCATTGCCTGCTCTCTGGCCCAGGTTCCCACTCTGCCCCTGCTAGGAGTGTAGACCACATAAGACTGGGAACAGATAATCGGGGGCTTAGTAGATCTGCAAGGGAGGGGCAGTTGGTCACAGAAACGAAAGACAAATGGCTGACTCTTTCCATAGTCCCTTCAGGGATGGGGCTCTAGTCACAGATTGGAGCCTTCGTCTCATCGTTCCCTTATAATTTGTTAGTTCTCTTAGCGTGTTAGGGGCTTTCAGTTCTTGGCAAGGGGCTGTAAATGTTTATTTCCAGTCTCATTTGTTCTTTTACTTCCTCCTTTTGCTTTCTTTTTTTTCTCTCTTCCTCCCTTCTTGGTTTTGGCGCTTTTTCCTTCCTCTCAAAATGTTCGTGCTTCTTTGTGGGTGGTTTTTTTTTTTTTTTTTTTTTTTTTTAAACCTGAGTCTCATGCTTTAACTTTCCTTCCAAGCTTGAAGCTGGGCTCCTAGATGAACGCCAGTATTTTTTGTTTGTGTGCATGCATGTGTGTGTGTGCATGCACATGTGTGTGTAAAGGTTAAAGCTTATTTCCATTACAATGACAATATTCACCTGGAGAAAAGTTTAAAGGTCTCTCGTATTATTCAGTGGCTATTAAGAAATATAGCATGCTCCATGTTTCAATATAGATCATTCTCTGTTTCTTGATTGTAAGATACTAAAAATGTTCTGCATCTCAGGGCACCGCGGTCAGAATGGAATGGATAATCTCCATGAGGCGCTGCCATTTTGTCCCTTAGCACCTGGAAGCAGAGGCCATGGGCTCCGGGCTGGGCCACTCTGGCCAGGCCTGGCAGGAGCCGCTGCTGTTCAGTGGCTGCAAGAGCTTTCAGATTAGGTGCACTGATCTCCTTGGCAGCCCCTGTCACAGGCCAGGCCTGACAAAGCCCAGAAGACCAAAGGCTCAGGCTGCCAGAAAAACCTCAGGATTTGTTTGCTCCTTGTGCCCCAGCCCCAGGCGCCGGCCTGAGGACAGAGCCAGGGTTGTCAGGAAATCCACGCACAATCTCTGGTGAACTTTGGATGGGACATGGGGCTGGGGTTCAGCAAGGGACATGTGGGTGGGGCTCGGGACTTTGATCCTGAAGCCCCTTTGGCTCTGGGGAGGTCTCTGGGCAGGTACCTCCCCTTTCACTGCCCAGGCCTTGCATCCCCTCTGGCCTCTGTTTCATAGCCTTGAATAGCTAGCTGCCCAGAGCATGGGCAGTTTCCATTGTGTTTATGTGTCTTCCCTCCCCAGATAGGTCGTAGCATGGTCTTGGGCAGCGGAAGGTGTGCAGCCAAGGGTGGAGGAGTGGGGGTACGTGGTGGACCCCAGGAGCCATTGCTGCTGTCAAATTTCATGTAATTCTTTGAGTTGTGTATCCCCAGCTAGACCAAAACAACTTGGAGCAGGGATGTTTGCCCCAGTTTTGTCTGATATATCTCTGTGCCCAGCCCTTGCTGCAGGGGCAAGGAGAGCAGACACATGACAGATGTTGGGGCTTCAGTGCCCCCACAGAAATAGTGAAGGGCCTGAGGTCAGGTAGTGTCAGGAGGGTGAAGAGTGAAGGTGGAGGAGAGGGCTCGACATGGGCTCCGGCTCGAGACCCAGCTTTCCCTAGTGAGAGCAAGCCCCTCAGAAGACAGAGGGCCCGAGGGGCGCCTCCATGACTGAGCAGAGCTGGGCTCTGTGGCACCCACCCGGTGGGTTGGCACTCACATTGGCAAGGTCCAGCGGTTGAGAGACAAATCCAGCTTTCAGGCAGTGCCCAGCAGATGTTGCTAAGCATGACCCTGGCCTCTGACTCCTTTCCCTTCTTTCTCCTCCTTTTCTCCTCTCCCTCATACTCCTTTCCTTCTCCCGGTGTAGCCGGGGCGCAGGGGTGCTCTTGTACCTTTGCTTCCCCCCCCCCCCCCCCCCCCCCCCCCCCCCCCCCCCCC